>NC_133515.1:76525714-76826428 GCF_049354715.1 Callithrix jacchus | reverse complement strand
TCCAAGCCTATCTGCTGCAAATCCAGTCTGTTTACAATTTACATTTGACCGTGTTTCTTCCCTGCCTCAGAGCCCCCTGAGGCTCCCCATTCCCTAGAAGAGAACATCTGAGAAGCCTTATAAAGTGCTGTCTGCCTCTTCAGTATCACCTCTGCCAGCCTGCTGCCTTGCAGATGGGCAAGACATCCCTCACACACCACACTGCTGTTCACCTTTGTGGCTTTGCAACTGCTGTTGCCTTTGGCCCTCTGCCTCTGCTTCATTTGGCTCACTCTACTCATCCATGAAGGCTTGGCCAAGGGACTTCCCTGGCTGATTGCTCCCAAAATACCCTGTGATGGCTATCAGTATGCTTCCATGAGGTATTATAACTATGCAGTGGCTCTCTCCTCGACACGGACCATGAGATCCTAGAGGACAGGGAATGGGTATTAGTCATCACATCCCCAACCTCAAGGACAGTGATTTTTCCCCCCAGGGGATATTTGGCCATGTCTGGAGACTTTTTGGTTGTCATAATTGCACGGGGGTACTACTAATACCAAGTAAGTAGAGTCCAGGGATGCTGTTAAACAGCCTCTGATGCACAGGACAGCCTTCATAACAAAATATTATCTGGCTCCAAAGTGTCAATAGAAACCTTGATCTAGGACAACGACTACAAACTTAATGTTGCCTAATGAACAATAAAAAGTGAATATGTTTTACCGAACCAAACCCTGCCCTTAAGTAAGGTTCATGTGACAACTGTTGGATCGTGAGAAGGAATTCAAGTAAATGTATTCCTTCTTTAGAACAAGTAATGGCGTGAGCCTGGTCTTTCATTGTGGATTTAAGTTTGGCTCCATTTAACAAGGTATTTCACGTATCAACTGAGCAACTAGGAATAATATTCTGAAGGCTAGTCTCTCCACAGAATAAGAATTCCTACACTGTTAATAAAATCAGAATGTCAGAAATAAAATAGGTGTTAGAAATCATCCAACTCGAGCTACTGATTTTACAAATGAAAACTCCAGGTCCTGCGTGATAAAGTAACTCCCCAGGAACAGCTAGCTAGGAATGACAGCGTCTGCGGCCAGTGGAAAGAGAGCTTGTGTTATGCCTTCACCAGAACTGAATGAGGGAACCACTAGGTCCATCTCTGGGATCTTAAAAGAGATTGGGTCAGGGCTAGGGGTTTGTGTGGTTAGAATTGCTCCTTTAAGAGACAGGAGAAGAGAGAAATAGAGATAGCTAGGAGATAGGCTTTATTACATGCCTTGGTTTCTTTCTTGAACATTTGGGCCTTTCCTCACATCTCATGGCTACTGAGTTTGAGGACTGCCTGGTACCAAAGTTTGTACCTTGATACTTCAGATCACACCATTCAAACCTTTCCACCTTCTTGCATCTCTCACTGGAAACACTGTTCAAACTTTGGGCAAGACAATTCTTGTTTGCAGAGTTGACTGTTTGGAATACCTGGCCTTTGCTCACTGAATATCTGTTGCATCTCCAGACATGATTATTAGAAAACAACCAAGGACATTTTCAAATGCCACCTAGGAGGGTGGTACCACCTCGTTTTCCTGTCCCTTCAATTGAGGACCACCAAAGACCAATCGACAGGGTTGCATTTATGTTGAGCAAACTGCATCTTGGTCAGGACAAGAAAGCAATCAGAACAATGGATGAGAATGGTCTTAATGACCACCTTCACCAAAATGACCTGTGTTGTCTGTGAAAAATAAGATTCTCAGGCTCCACCCTAAGGGAGTAGGATGTAAGAATATACATTTTTAATAGTCTCACCAGGTGATTCTCATGCACACTAAAAGTTTGAGAACCTTTGCCTTAGCAGTAGCACTCAAACCTGGCTCATATGAGAATTAATGTTTAAAACTGCCATTGTTCAAGCCCTACTCTCAAAGATCCTCAGTTTCAACTACAGTGAAGTCCTAGAATTACATGTTTTAAAACCTGCCTAGGTAATTCTAATATTTATCCAAAGCTAAGAAACACTATCATTATGAAATCTTACCAGGCAAGAGAAAACTACAAATTAATCCCCCCATTTTCGGGTTAAATGCAAAAAACTTTAAACAATGATTTTCAACCTTGGCTACACCCCTAATGAGAATTGTAAAATCCTGGTGTCATACTTTATGCCATTGACATAAGAATCTTCTGAGCGAGGACCCAGGCTTCAGTGTTTTCTAAAGCTCCCAGTTTACTCTAATGTGCAGCCAAGTTTGAGAATCATGGATTCCGAATATTTTCCTGAATTCTCCCATAATCCTCTGCTCTTGACTTTTATCTTTCCTCCAATCCCCTAGTTCAAAAGTTTGAGGTTGTAGGGGTCAGGGCAAGAATAGTAAAGGGAAAAAGGACAAAATTCAATCCTCTTTTCTCCACTTAACCCCTGACCACCACTGACTCTACACTCTGGGAGTAAAGTGCTGCAGAGAAAGCTCTAGACCTATCGTTACATATTTCCAAGAGGAAGATCCTTGGACCAGAATCAAGTTTGCTTTTTAGCCTGATTCTTCCCTGAGGTTTCTAAATATTGTTCCAGCATAGGAATTTCAGCTTTTATTCTTTTACAACTTTTCATTTATATGGCATGCATGGGTCAAAGAAGCAATGGAAAGTTGGAAACCACTGCCCTCTAATTAGCAGATGTCTCAGTGGCTAACATTATTTGCCAGTAGCAGTTCCAGCACAGCATCGGGAATGTTAATTACTGTCAACAGTCCTCAAGCCTGTTTTCATAACTGATAATGATTGTTAATACGTCATCACTGAAGTTAGACTCAGAAAAGTCTTCTGTCCTAGGACTGTTAAATGTCATGGAAGAATGACCCCCAAATTTGTCTTTGGGTGAATAAAGTTCAATGTGACCAGCAGGGTGCAGTGGCATGTGCCACTGCACTTTTAATTTTTTGAGATGGAGTTTCGCTCTTGCTACCCAGGCTGGAGTACAATGGTGCGATCTCAGCTCACTGCAACCTCTGCCTCCTGGGTTCAAGCAATTCTCCTGCCTCAGCCTCCCGAGTAGCTGGGACTACAGGCGTGTGCCACCATGCCCAGCTAATTTTTGTATTTTTAGTAGAGACGGGTTTCACCATGTTGACCAGGATGGTCTCGATCTCTTGACCTCGTGACCCACCCTCCTTGACCTCCCAAAGTGCTGGGATTATAGGCGTGAGCCACAGTACCCTGCCCATGCCACCACACTTTGAGAGGCTGAGGCAGGTGGATCACCTGAGGTCAGGAGTTCAAGACCAGCCTGGCCAACATAGTGAAACCCTGTCTCCACTAAAAATACAAAAATTAGCTGGGCGTGGTGGCGCACACCTGTAGTCCCAGCTACTCAGGAGGCTGAGGCAGGAGAATTGCTTGAACCCAGGAGGTGGAGGTTGCAGTGAGCTGAGATCACACCATTGTACTCCAGCCTGAGTGACGGAGCAAGACTCTGTCTCAAAAAAAAAAAAAAAAAAAAAAAAAGTTAATATGACCTTTTAAAAATAAATGTTAAATCTGACCCCGGTTGCTAAAGGTAGAAGAATAACATGAGATTTGAGATGAAGCCAGTTCCTCTTTGACTGTTTCAACCCTATATGTAGTCACATCAAATGCCCCCCATTTCTTCTGGCTCCAGCCCCATCTTGTTGCTGCTTCCTTGAGACTTGAGGAAAGATTATTCTTTGTTCTGTTTTAGGCCAGATCCCAGATGCTGTCTAAGTCTGGAGTGTTACGGCTCCTAGTGTTAGGTTCTTTCAGCACGCACCACACACGCACATGTTTTCTCTAAGGCGCATCATTGGCAATGGGCTGGTGGACCCTGATGTCGAGTTGAGGGTCACCAGTACATGTTCCCCATCCCCAATGATCAGTAGTCCTGCCCTGCCACATGGACTCAGTTAGGGCTGGATTTGACCATCAGACAGTTAAATAAATCAGAACTGCAAATCCATCAAGATCCTTTCTCCTTACATGAACTTAGGTCTGCAAATGTGGTGAGGGTTGGGGGAAGAACACAGCCTGATGACATAGAACAATAGCATCTATGCCCCAAATCAAAAGTGCCCTCCAGTGGGTGGATGCTTACCTTAAAACTGCAAGCCCTGAAAGGACCACTCAAGTATTTCTTCCCAGATTTCCAGACATTTTCCACCTGAAATAGCCTCTTAGAACTTAAAATGGGAACGTCAAAGACATTAATGTCTCATTCCTAGCAGCTGCCGCTTAATCAGTTATGGTGCTAGACCCCTTACACATGAAATCTTACTCAGTCCTCACACAACCCACAGAGGGGGACACAATACCACCATTCCCACTTAACAGAGGAAGAAATGTGCTCAAGTTGGGATGTGTGAGTATATCATTAAGAGTGTGTCTGGATTCAGAACTGCACACTGTACCTGCTATGCTTTATTGCATTAACTGCTGCTGCTGCTCTGACCTGGGCTGACCTTGCAGTGAGTCTTGAGAAACCCCTCGTCATGTTTCTGTGCTTTCTTCACAGTTTCCATCACCATTTTCTTGATCTTCTCACTCTTACAGCCCTGGTCCCATTCTCTCTGAGATGGGAGAGGCCTTTGCCAACCAGCCTCTCTGCTCTTTAATCAGATCCTAAACATGGTGTCTTTGTTTTCTAGTCTTTCTGTGGTGCCCTTGTATCATGAATGTAAAAGTTAAGCTTCCAGATCTCTCACAGATACCCACTTTTCTCCTCCCTGTGCTTCTCTTAACTTATTTCCCTAACCACAAATATGGAACAAGTTCTCTAGAAGTTGAGTCAGAAGAATTTTTTTGGTAACAAGGACATTGAAAGGGGATAGGTCTACTAAATGTCTTGTGTTAGTCAGGGTTCTCCAGAGAAACAGAGAAATGTGTATATATACATATATATGTATCAGGAGATTGTTATGGGAATGGACTCATGCAATTACAGAAGTCAAGAAGTCCCATAATATGCCACTGCAAGCTGGTGACCCAAAATGGGTGTCATTCAGTTGGAGTCCTAAAGCCTGAGAACTGGGGTGGGAAGATTTTGGATTCAGCCACGAGTCAAGTGTACCAGTGGACTTTTCAGTTACATGAGAAAATGCATTGTCTTTTTTTTTAAGCAGTTGTGTTCTTTTTCTGTCACTTGCAGGGGAAGGTTCTTAAAGACTACAGCACTCTTCCCATGGATCATTGGCTGGTTCCTCATGCAAAAGTGTTGTCCAGATGCTGTGTGGGACAGATGAACCCAAAAGCATTTCCTCCCTAATATGCACTCCTACACCCAGAATCTTGTCTATGCATGAGAAACAGCTTTGTAAATAGTAAACTAGGTGTCAATATGAAGTCACATTCCTATGACTCGGTGTGAACTGACCTTGATATGAAAGCTCACTGAGTGAAGACAGAGAATGTAGGAGGCTCTGGGTACGGGTTCCTGAGGCGTGCTCAAATGGGTGTTAAGAGAAGAGGCTGGAATAGGGGAAGAGAGAAGGAATTGATCGATGTTAAAATGAACATATTAATTTTGCCTGTGGCCATGTTTCCATTAATTGGCTTTTGGATCTGAACCAAGAATAGCAAAGTTGAAAACCTAATAAAAACAAAACCCATGAAGAGAAGAAAAATTTTCATAATAGCTCAAGTGAGAGTACTGGTGTGAGCTAATCCAATTTGAAGTATAAACAAAGAAATTGCTTCACGCAATGAGACTGACTTATTCTGTTTCAGAACTAAATGCCATGAAGTAGAGGGTAGGTCAGGGAATCTGGCCTAAATATACGGGGGGCTGGGGAGATGGAGGTTAGTTATTCCATTGGAGGACAGAAGAAAAATGAACAAGAAGTTCTTCTATGGTAACTAACCATAAGGCTTTGAAAAAAGAGGTATTCAAATAGCATTTAATCCACAATGCATGTTATGAGAGTCTATGGGGAGATACAGAATTTAAAAGCTCACTATAAATGCCAAATTTTATTTTATTTTCTACTTATGGTTGATAGATGTGACTTTTCAAGGCCAGGCATATTAATTGGCTTTTAGACATTAACCACTGTAAAGGAGGGAACATTTTAAAACTTTCCTTTAAAATAGTGGTTTCCATCATTTTTCATGTTATTATGCACACAGAAAATGACAATCTTATGGCACTACAGTAAATGGACTAGGTCATTTGAGGCAGAACTTGCTGTCCTGGACTACCCCAAATCCACCTAGGCTCCCCAAAGACTGAGGAATACCTATTTAGCATACAAGTGAGCTGGACCCACTAGTTAAGAAGCCCAGTCAAAGACTCTCTCTGAGGCAAAACCTATACTGAGGTCATTTGGGGAAAAGAACAAAGCACTGAACTAGAGGGCAAAGACCAATATTTTGATTCTAGCTCTACCAAGTATAGGACATCGGACTAGGCACTTAACCTCAGTGAGCCTCAGTCTGCTTATGTACAAAACAGAATAAAAGATTTCTTACATTTCCTACCTTACAAGGTCACTATGAGAATCAAGAGTACCGTGTTCATAAACATCCTGTGCAACCATAGAGTGCTATAGAAATGTGTGGCCTGATGGCAATAATGGGTATGATGACTTTTTTCTCCCCAGCCCTACCTCTATTTAGACCATCCTTCCTTTCAAGAGTCCCCTGCAATGGACAGGAGTTGACACCAAGGAGAACAATACAGCTGCTGAATCTCAAGTGGCTAGGAGCACAGTGTGTGGGAAGTTATTCTGCAGCTGCATTTTTGAGTTGGGCCAAAGAGCTAGTGGGTTTTTGGCTTCCCAAGTACCTCTGTTGAAACTCCCTGGGGAATTTTCCTTTATGAAATTTCCAGCAATTGGAGATCTCACTGGGTTGGTGAATGGAAGTCTAAAAGGCTCCCTAGTGGATGAAAAAATGTGTTTGAAGTCTGCTGGGAAGAGCTGTAGGAGGGAGTCAAGAGTTCTTTCATGACTCCTACGGTGCATTGACAGAAGCTGTCCCTACCACCGTTGACTGCCAATTATTTTTGTCTCCAGAGCCAAAGAAAATTTATTTGAAGTGAGCCCTTTGAATTTGACCCATCTTTCACTAGGATCCACAGATGGTGAAATATTAATGAACAGGTGGGTTGTACGATATTCCAAGATTGCATTAGAATTGACCTTTTTAGGCTAAATTATTAACCCCAGAGTTGCTGACATATATTTTCATATGATTAGCAAACCCAAAAGCCTTAATATCAACACAGACTACTTTCAGAACTATCAAACACAACATCTACTTTGCTGGGAATAGAATACTAGGTAAAGGAATTGAGATCTCACATAATACTCCTCTGAAAATAGGAACAGCTAACTTTGTAATGGATTGCCAGCAAAAGCTGTGACAATACTTACTCTGGACGTCTCTAAATTTCTTTTCAACCTGAAAAGCATGTTTCATGATATTCACTGGAGTAAGAGGGGATGGAAGAGGTAGAATAGTTCCTTAAGTCACATCTCTAAATAGAACAAATCTTGGGATCCCCCAAAGTTCAGTCTATGTATGGAATTACCTTTAAAGAGGCAATATCTACTGGCTAAATGATAGCTAAAATTGTTCCAGTCATGACTTGGACCTCTCAAAGATCATTATTTAAGTAATGCTTCTATTCTTTTCTTCCTGTTCAGTGTTTCCTGAACTTCCCCTGTATGGATGCTCTTGCTTACCTAAGCCTTTTCTTCAGCCTCTTCTCCATACCTGGACAATTCAATACACTGCATGACCTTGCTTAGATTTTGATTTGAGCAAACCAACTTTTTTTCTTCTTCTTTCTTCCTTCTCCTTCTCTTCCTCCTCCTGCTCCTCCTCTTCCTCCTTTTTCACCTTTCCTTCCTCTTCCTCCTCTTCATTCTTCCCCTTCCCTTTTCCCTTCCCTCCTCCTCCATCTTTCTTCTTCCTTCTTTGAGACAGCATCTCTCTCTGTTACCCAGGATGAATGCAGTGGCACGATCATAGCTCACTGCAGCCTCAATCTCCCGAGCTCAAGTGATTCTCCCGCCTCAATCTCCCCAAGTAGCTGGTACCACAGGCACTCAATACCACGCCTAATTAATTTTTATGTTTTTTCTAGAGACAAGGTTTCACCATGTTGCCTAGGCTGATCTAAAACTTCTGAGCTCAAAAGTGATCTGCCTGCCTTGGCCTCCCAAAGTACTGGGATTACAGGCATGAGCCACTGCACCTGGCCTCAAATCATCTTCAGTGCAACACTTTGAAGACAATGCAGGAAATCTGAGTTTGGAGCATGTATTAGATGATATCAATAACTTATTGTTAGTTTTGATAGGTGTGATTAATGGCATTGTGGTTATGTAAGAAAACATCACTATTTTTAGCAAGGAACACTTACATAGAGAAAGGTGAAATGACACAATTCTGGGATTCACTTATCATACATCAGGCAAAATAAAGGAGGAAGGAAGGAAAAATATATGGAAGTAAAAGAAAAATGCTGATAATTCTGGAATTTAAGTGATTGATATTTGAAGTTCAATACTATATTCTCTATTTTTGTATGTGTTTGAAATTTTTCCTATTTTCTAAGAAAATTTTCTTTGATATTTTTTAAAAGAATTTTTAAAATATTTTCAAAAGAGAGAAAGAAGGACTGGCATGGTGGACTACACCTACAATCTCAACAGTTTGAGAGGCCAAGGCAGGCGGATTACTTGAGGTCAGGAGTTTGAGACCATCCTGGCCAACATGATGAAATCCCATCTCTACTAAAAATACAAAAATCAGCCAGGCATTTTTGCACATGCCTGAAGTCCAAGAGACTCTCGAACCCAGGAGGTAGAGGTTGCAGTGAGCTGAGATTGCACCACTGCACTCCAGCCTGGGTGACAGAGCGAGACCTTGTCTCAAAAAAAAAAAAAAAAAAAAAAAGACAGAGAGAAAGAGAAAAGTAAATGCAAATATACTCAGAACATCATACGAAAAGGCAAAACTTAATCAGAGAAATATATTTTAGAACAACAATAAAGGAGAATTTTGTCGATAGATAATAAGAGCAACTTTTTTGAGTGCCATTTATGAAACCGTCAGGTCAGCAGTGTAGTATGAGGTATATTTCAATGCAAAATATTAAAATTATAAAAGCATGATTATGCACACAAACGTTTCAAGCCTTTATAATTTTTAAAGACTTAATGACATAAGCCCATTTATAAAAAATTTTCTGAATTTATATTACAATTTAAACTAGCAATATTCTATTAATTACCTTTTAAAATTCATAAGGAAAGAAGTTGGTTAAAAAAACACTCTTGAACTGAGTAAAAATAGCAGCACAAAGTGAGGTTTAGCTCTGGGGAGAAGGGAAGTTGTGCTAAAACTTTTCAAAGTGGAATTTAACCTCAGACTTTGTCAACATGGCTTTCTGTAAGGATGCATGGCTTTCTGTAAGGATGCATGGCTTTCTGTAAGGATGCATGGCTTTCTTCCCACACTCCTGCTCTGTGGCCAGTGTCTGGAGAAAAGTATTGCTACTCCTAAAGGAGCTTTTGAAAGCAGCATAGTTTATGAAAGAAGCCTCCATTGGAAACCAAAACCTTTCTCAGGGTATTCAAAGAGTTTGAAGAGAACTGATATGTGAAGAAGGAAATCCTTGCATTTGTGATGACATGGATGAACCTGAAAAACGTTATGCTACGTGAGATAAACCAGTCGCAGCAAGACAAATACTGCCTGATCTCATGTATATGTGGAATCTAAAATAGTTAATCTCATAGAAGCAGGGAGTAGGATGGAGGTTGTCAGGGCTGGGGTGTAGAGGAAGTGAGAAGATGTTGGTAAAAGGGTACAAAGCTTCAGCCATGCAAGAGGAGTTAGTTCTGAAGACCTAACATACGGCATTAGGGCAACAGTTAATCATAATGTATTGTAGACTTGAAATTTGCTACAAGGTGTATCTTAAGTGTTTTCACCACAAAAGAAAAGAGGCAACTATGTGAGGTGATGGATAAGTCAACTAGTTTGATTGCAGTGATCATTTTTCAATGTATACATATATCAAAACATCAAGTCATATGTAGGGCTGATGGCCCCACAGGGTCGTGGGGTGAGCCTTATGCTGCGCAGGATCCGAGAAATAAAGAGACAGGACACAGAAGTACAAGAAAAACACAGCTGGGCTAGGGGGGCCACGCCATCTATAAGCAGAGTCAGGCGAGGCCCCGAATGTCCAGAAGCATAAGTATTTATTGTGTATAGGTTAGGGGGCAGGGCAGTGAGTGAAATCATCTTTAAGGATAGTGATAGGGTTGTGAGCAATACAACATGGGGTCCACCCCCATTAGGTCACCTAGGCCAGGAGGTGGACAGTGCACAGCAAGGGGCCCATTCCCATGAAGGCAAGGGCCGTGCGCAGTAAGGGGTCCACCCCCATTAGGTCACCGAGGTTTGAAGGTGGGCCGTGCGTGCTGTGCAATATTTCTATCTATGGTCAAACTACTTCTAAGAAGATTTATAGGAGGATGCTTTAAGTCACATAGCAGTGACAGAGCTGTCAGTGTTACTGCCACATTCTGGCAGCTTCCAATGGTTTCTATGGGAAGATGCGTTTCAAGCAGCACAGTAGCAAGAGCTGATAAAGTTCTCAGTCACCAAGGTGAATTGCCATTCTGAGGACAGCCTTCCACAAGAACTGGAGCAATGTCCTACAACTCCTTTATCAGGAGGAGTGGCTCTCGCCCCAAGCCTGCCATACAGCGGGTATCTTTACGATACTGAACGCTGCCGCCTGGGCCATGGATTCTTGTCCTGGCATAACTGTTTTTCCCTTAAATCATGCTTTGTGCTGTGTCTGCTCTAGGCACTCCTCTGATTATAAGCTGCTTATTCCTTAATTCATGCTCTGTACTGTATCGACTCTAGGCATTCCTCCGATTATGAACTAAGATATAATTATAGGTATATATGTAGGGAAATATTCTTTAGGCACTCATAATATCAACTATTATATGATTATATATTGAGTATTATATAAAGGATTATATAAAAGGAAATAGCTGAGTGGTAACACTATAAAGTGAGATATTCCTCAAGCCCTAACTGTGCCAGGGTTCTGCTTAGCTCTCATTCCTCGGTGCCTATATGGGGGGTTACCCACAGTCATATATGTTAAATATATGCAATTTCTATTTGTCAGTTATCCCCTAATAAAGCTGAAAAAAAGATTTTTTTAATAAGAACTGGGCTGGGTGCAGTGGCTCATGCCTGTAATCCCAGTACTTTGGGAGGCCGAGGTGGGTGGATCACCTGAGGTCAGGAGTTCAAGACCAGCCTGACCAACATGAAGAAACCCTGTCTCTACTGAAAACACAAAATTAGCTGGGCATGGTGCCACATGCCTGTAATCTCAGCTACTCGGGAGGCTGAGGTAGGAGAATTGCTTGAACCCAGAAGGCGGAGGTTGTGGTGAGCTGAGATCGCACCATTGCACTCCAGCCTGGGAAACAAGAGCAAAACTCTGTCTCAAAAAAACAAAAAAAAAATGTGAACTGATGTTTGCATCCAGTTGCTGCTAAAGGCACAAGTTTTCTTTAAAAACTATTCAGTGTTTTCCAGCTCTTACAGACATGCTGGGAAGGAAAAAATGAAAATAAAAACTATTTGAAAAACTTGACCTACCTCATTCTGTGTGAGGTAAGGCCAATGTGCAATCCTGCTTTGCTAATCACTCAGGTAGAGTGCTCAGAGGCTGGGAAACAGGATGGAGTTCAGAGCATTGCTGAGGAAGAATAATTAGATCCTTTCCGTGTCTCATCGCCACAATTTTTTTCCAGCTTTGGCTGTTATTTGAGCAAGACCTTGTGTATCAAACAGTGATCTAGCCAAGTGGCTTAGTGGAGAATTTGCTCAAATTGGTTTTTTAGTATCTTGTTGGCAGAAGGGGAAATGAGTGCTTGAATGTTTTAGCCTTAATGCTGACATGTGGCAACTCGAAGCCAGAGGAATGGAGGTTCCTCCAGCTAGAGAAGTAAGATGAACACAAAGAACCAGGAGGAAAGCAGGTCATCATGTTAGACAGATGCAATTATGTGCAGAGACTTTAAAAGAAGAGAAAAGACATTTAGTCATCAGAGAGCAGCCATTCAAGTTAGACCTCAAAGGACGGGGAGGGTGAATCAAACAGAAGATATAACGTAAGCAAATACACAGAGGCTATACTGTGGAGAGGATGTGGGGGTGAGGGAAGAGGTCCATTTGACTGGCACACAGGGTAAATTTAAGGCAATAGGAGGTCATAAGACTTATGGAAATTTTGGAATTCCAGAATGGAACTGTGAGTTGTTAGGTTGATATTGGGTGGGGGCATTGAGGATTTTTAAGATGTGATCAGAGCTGCTTTGTTGAAGGTAAATCTAGCAGTGGTGAGTCAAATGAAATGGAGTAATGAGAGGACAGATGGGACTAATCACTACCAGTACTGAGTACTTTGCAGGTGCCCCTTCATATACATAATCTGATTGAATTCTCTTAGCAAGAAACATTATTAGCCCACTTTACAGAGATGAAATTGAGGCTTAGGGTGATTAAACAACTTGCCCGAATTCACACAGCTAATGCAGAAGAGACAGTGTCTTAATCTAGACACAAGTACCTGCCCTTAATCACGATGGTTGACTGCCTCTTAACAAAGCTGAAATAGATGGTACGTGACAAGGGTCTGAATTAGGAAGCTGGGGATAGTAATGGAAAAGAGGGATGAAATTTTCTTAGAGGAATGATTGGCAAGACTTCACCAACAACAGCCTATGGAGGTCTGGGATTTGGCATCTAGATGAAAAGAGAATGATACTGTCACTACCCTAAATAAAGAAACCAGAAGAAAGACTTGGTATTGAATAAAAGATGATTAACATACTTTTAGTTATGTTGAGTTTGAAATGCCATTAGTAGGTCCCAGGGAAAATGTCTATCAGGCCATTGGAAATGTAGTTTGGTTGCTAAAGAGGGGAGATGGAGCTAGAAAGAGAAATTGAGGCATCATGTACAAGCAATAGAGAGGCAAATACGCAAGCGAGGGTGGCAGAGGAAAACAATCCCAGGTGTTTCTTTTCTTCTCACTCAACTCAGAATAGAGCTGACTTTTGAGTTTTGTCAGCCACGCACTCTTGAACTGTCTACTCCCATTCAGGAACGAAATGGGAAAACGTAGAACACAACTTTACAAAATAGTCATGTAGAATAATTATTTGACTTCCCATCTCTGGGAAGAAGAGAGGCAGCTTTAGCAGAAATGGGAAGATTCTAAGTAAAATTATTATTAATGTTTTTAAGAGGTGGAGTCTTGCTATGCTCCCCAGGCTGAATTCAAACTCTGGGCACACGCAATCCTCTCACATCAGCCCCGCAAATATCTGGGATACAGGTGTGCATCACTACTCTTGGCTATCTAAGTAAAATCATGAAGGGCAACCCATTCTCTCTTTACTTTCTCTTGCCCTAGAGTAAGACAAGAATGCCAAGGGCTGGTCAGTATCCCAGGGTACCACCACCAGTGCTGGCCAGAGCAGGCTTTAAGAGGCTAACACAGGCCAGAGAGCCTAGGGCCTTGTTTTGGAGGGTGAGGTGAGGCTTAAAGCTGGCAGGATAACTGCCCTCTGAGATTCCCATCTGAGAAGTCAGTCAGTTCTTTACTAACCATTCCAAACAACAGAAAGTGCAGTGGGAGGCAAGATTCCACCGCTGAATTCTTCAGCAGCCCTGCAAATGAATGACATAGTGTCAAATGACATAGTGGGAGGGAAAATGAAGCAATAAACACAGATGGCGTTTGTGCAATCTCATCCGGGTCAAGGAAATCACCTCATCACTCTTCTTTGAGGAACAGATTCCTTCTCTTAGTTTACCATCTTTCTCACTACTTCCCTCGGCTCTATCAAATGTGCATTTTTGTGTCAAATTGCATGTTCATGAGTATATTACATGTTTTTGTTGTGAGTATACAGGGGTTACCATGGGATGACCCCTGTGCTGCAAACTTGGAACCTCAAGAAATTAGATTGCCTTACGAGAATGAATCAGAGAAGAAGTACGGGAAATCACTTTAAATAACAAATGTTTTCCTAGGACAGCAAGATTTGACTGGACCGTGCCTGATGAGATTACGACGTCTAAAGAAAGAACACATCGTGAGAAGGAGATTTCTGCTCAGTTATGAACAAGGCAACCACATTCAATAAATACTTATTGAGTACCTACTGTGTTCCAGCAGTGAGCTCACATTCTAGCAGGAGAGACGGAAAACAAACAAATGCATTTATAATTAGATGTCTGGTTGTGACATGTGTGTCTCCCAGGCAGAAGGTCCACAGAGCAAACAACAGCATCTAGTGAGGCTCAGAGATGTGCTCATTTAAATTCTATGCCAGAGTTGAGAAGCCTGCTTGAATCTAATGTTCCAAGTCTGCATTTCCAGCACTTACTGATGATATTTTGACCTAGCTAATAGCTCTTGGGTTGATTTCTCCTGCGTGACTTTCATGAAGACATAGATAGAGAAAAAAGCAAATATCAAAAGTTCACAGTTCAATGAATTGTCCAAACTGAGCACACCTATGCAGCCAGCATGTCCCTCATGTCCCAAATCCCTCATGTCCCCTTTTACCACTCCTGCCACCAAAATGTAACCACTATCCTGACACCAGCACCATAGATTTGTTTTGCCTTTTTCTGAACTTTATATAGATGGAAATACCGAGTTCATACTCGATACATGCTGCATAGTTTCTTTGATTCAATATTACGTCTGTGGGATATTTTCTGTGTTGTTGTTTGTATTGGTGTTTTGTTCTTTTTTCATTGTCATAGAATTTGGTGTATCACTACATCCCAGTGTATTTTATTTAAATGGACATCAGGGTTATTTCCACTATTCTTTTAACAAATTATTTTTCCGCAGAAATCCGTGAGAAGTGGTTTCTGATGTTTGCAACTAAGAATTCTGCCTGATCCACTTTTATTTAAATTCTAAATTTGTATTGGGTTACCTAGGTTTTTTATTGAAAAATCAAGTGAAAATTTTGGGGGATTTTTGTAGAAATTCTTTATTTTAAACTATGCTTTTGAAGACAGACATTTTCTTCATGAGCTATTTGGCAAAGAATATCTACTTACTCTGTTTCAACAATGAAGCCTAATGATAAAAAATAATATTCCATAAAGATAAAAGCTCTGACTTCCTAGCTTAAATACAGCACTGGAACTATAGCTATAACTTGTGTTCTCTTAAGCTGCTAAACAAGTTGGTTAGGAGCTTTGCTCCTTAGGGTTCAACCAATTGACCGCTTCTGGGCAGTCCCAGTGGTTTTCATCCTGATTGCACAATAGCAGAGGTTTTGAAGTTGTGGCTTTCTCCACATTCCCCATTTCCCTAGCAGCCACTCTCAAGAGCTTTGAAGAGCTCAATTTAAAGACGGTCATATCAGTTATTCATTAATTACTAGGATCTTTTCATTTCTTAAGCATATCGTATCAACACCCCTCGTGTAGGAGTACAGCCTGTCTTAGTGGGGCTGTGGGATAGAAGCACTCTGTCATTTCATCATTTTCCTCTTTGTCCGGGTCATATCAATTGCCAGTGTCTCATTCAAGACCTGACTTTTGAGCAGTGAGATGGACCAGCCAGCAGTCATTCCTCTCGGTGACTCAAGGAGACTGACACTTGTAATAGTGGAAAGGAGTTACTGAGCACTTAGTATGTATGACAGAATTCTTAGTAGGGACACCAGGGATCTGCAGGGCAAGCATGTCCATTTCATTAAAACCAATCTCTCCACTCATGCTCTGGATACCATCTCTTTGTCCTTCCCAAGGACTTTGCTCCTGTAATAAACCCCTCTACCCCTGACATGATCAATTTCTCTCTCTCTCCAGGAAATGTCAGATGTGTTCTGGTGCCTACTTTCAAAAAAAAAAAAATCCCTCACATCATAGCTCCCTCCAGACATAATCCTATTTCTCAACTCTTTGACAGCACGACATCTTGCAAATTGTCTGTAGTCATTGCTCCACTTCCTCATCTCCTTTCTTAGCTCAGCCAATTCTGGTCAGGCCTTCCTTCTCTCCATGCTCCTAAATCTGTTCATATCAAGGTCATGAATAACCTCTTTTTTCAAATGCAGTGTCCACCTCTGTGTCTTCATCTTATTCAACTTTTCAAAAATATTTGACATAGTTGACCACTCCCTCCTTCTTAAAGTTATCTCCTCTCCCAGTTTCTATGACACCACTTTCTCCCTTTTCCTCTGACCTCACTGACTGCATTGCCTCTGGCCTTCTTGCTCATTTTCCTTTCTCTGTCTGATCTCTATTGGGATGACTCCAGGCTCTGTCCTAAATCTTCTTATACTGTCCATCTATATGCTCTTTGTAAGCGAGCTCATTCACTCTCATGTCTTTAAATGCCATCTCCATACTGATGGCTCTCAAATTTAAAATTTCTAGTCTTAATTTATCTGACCTATCCCCTAAGCTCAAGTTCTGATATCCTACTGACTTCTCTGTATCACTACATGGGTGTCTGAAGTTTCTCAAATGCGTTATAGACAAAGTTCTTGGTTTCCCAATGTCCGTCTTTGCCTCTCTCTGTTCTCCCTCATCTTAGTAAACAGCAACAATTTTCACCCCACTGTTGAAGGCAAACATTTAGAAGTCATCCTTAAGTTCTCTCTCCTTCACTTTCCCAAACAAATTATCAGCAAATCCCATTGGCAACAGTTTTATGTCAAAAGTTAATTTTAAGAATCTTTTATTCATTTTAACCTGGCAATTTTTAAAAGTTTAGAAAACACCCATGTTTTCTCATAACCTTCACAATTATCATTTTATTAGCCCACACTGTCTCATTGAGTAGACACGTGCTAACTTACTTTACAGTCCCCCTAATGTTGCATCTTTGGAGTCTTCTCACATTTGATTTCTATAAACAATTTGCAGTGAATGTCTGCATGCCTATATAGATGTTTTATTTTTGTTTCTAAAGTAGATAAGCTGATTTTTGCTGTTGTTATCGTTGCTCTATAAAAGATCGCTGAGTGATTGCCCTAGTTATGCAACAATGGAGAAATAAGTGTCTGTTATTCTGGTGTTCAGGTAAGGTAGAATTATATCGAAGTTGTCACAGAATTGTCTTTGATGAGAGCCATCATAGTGCCAAGCTGATGACTAACAGGAGATGGTTAAATTGTCTAAGGAGCAAGGCCATAGGAGAGAAGAAACTAATATTCAAAGCTTCCTCCCACAGTTCAAAGTTAGAGAAACCCAAGAGGGGTGTACTGCTGGGACCACTCAAGATCCTGTGGCTGAGAAAGATAATGACCCTGGAGACAAAGATTGATGAGGAAAGGGAGTATCCGGCTGTGATGCTGATGAAACATGGGGCATGGCTGCACTCACTGTGCAGCTGAGGCTGGAAGCCACTCTGGGTCCAGCCACCCTGGCACAGTGTGCTTGTTCTAGGAAGGACAACTGAACATGGCAACACTGGCCTCACAGCTGGCATATGGAGGCTGTTAATAAGCTGAGTTCTGAGGCTTCAAAGGACTCTTGTAACCGGCGCTGGTTCTAGCAGTAACCAGGATGCCAGTGGCCATAGATGCCCAGGACTGTCTTCAATAGCAAAGCAGCTGCTAGCAGCAGAAGCAACAGAAATGGAACCTGGAAGATCTGCTGTGGATGAATCTCATTATCTTCTTTCTCTGACCCTCTTTGAACTAAATAAGCCCCAGTATTCTTGACCAATAGAGGTGGGGTTAGAACAGAGCCTCAGAAGTCATTACTAGACTTCCTACTAACAGGGCACTGGAAGTTCAGTGACTAACTAGGAAACAGGTTAGTATTTGTACGTCTACACTGTGGAACAGATTACATAGCTCTTGCTCTATTTGGGATCCTTTCCTTAGGCTAGAGTCCCAGAAGAAAGATTACTGATTCAAAGGGCATGAATATTTCATGACTCTTGGCCTAAATTCATTGTCTATTTCCCCACACCCTCTCCAGTGATGAATAATTGACTTGACTTGATTACATTGATGCCAAGAATCTTGGGGAAAAGGATCAAGGTGAAAAATGGGAGCCCATGGTGGGAGTCCATGCTCAATACAGTCGTGAAGTCAGCAGCATTTTTAGCTTCATTCACTGCCAGTAGCTTTGAGATGAGCATTCCCGAGCTGCTTCCCTGGTCCCTCCTCCACTCTCTCAGGGGCATCCCTTCTGCACCAGCCCCCCTCAGATACTCATGCCCTTGCCCTCCCTTCTCCACACTCATTAAAACCAGCTTAGGAGCAGATATGACATCAGTCACTTACCTTTTCATGTGGCTCTAAATCAAAGTGTCACCTCTCCCAAGCACATGCTTGCATCTCAGCTCTGACTGAGGAATGAAAAGCTTTCTTCTCTATTAAAGGAACTTGAGCTTAGATGCCCCAGACTGAGAAATCCACCAAAAGCTGGACCTTTGACTTGAGAGGAAAAGGACCCCCATAGTCAGGCTGTGATTTGAGCCATTAAGAGGCCAGAGTTTCCAAGTTGGGACCCAGAAGGTGATGTTGGCAGGGGGAGGGTAAGAGCAGCCAGAGACTTTGCTCTACCAAGGGAATACAGAGGTGGGAACCAAACCCAGGATAAGGAATGAAAATAACAGCCTCAGATGCTGAAAACATCCTTCAGCAATGTCAGCATTTTACCCAGAGCCATTCCAAGGTGACCATAACTCACCTAAAAGCCTGAAAGCTGTTTTAATGCCGATGAATAAAGTGCAGTTTAATAAAAAATTGTCAATCATTTTTATATAAAATGCATTTGGGGCGTGAATGGTTTTGATCTTTTATAGTCCAAAGCTTTTAGTGCTGTTCATGGTTATAATCACTGCATGAGCCTGGGCAGGCCTCACAACCTTGCTGGCCTTGACTTTCTTATTTATGAGCTATAGACAATTACACCCAGCCTATTGGCCTGGAGGGCTGGTGAGAGTGGTGATTTGAGTGTTCAAGTTCAAAGTAAGAGGTGGTCTTCAATGGCTGATGCCAAGCATTACCAATCATCAAGGTCTAATCTCTAAGAGTTCAAAACTAAATAACAGGTGGAATTGAATGCCTTGAGCTTGTCTAGTGACATGGATGTGTAGTAAATAGCCTACAGCCAAAAATGTGTAAGAAACTAATTGGAATATAATACAAACCCCATGGAGAGCAAAGGACAAAGAGAACTTAAGAGGCAGGAAATAATAAAATGCTATTTAATTTGGACATGTGCCCCCAACACATCTGGAGAAAAATCAACAAAGCAAAAACCTAGCAAGATGAGCCATAATTACTCTAAAAGATATAGAGACAGGAAATTGGATAGGAGTTTGCAGTGTTGTTTTGGGCTGCAGGGATGGCCCTGTGTGCCTGCAAAGGGAAATGAGAGTTTATCTCTGAATAATCAGATGGAATTGTACATCAAATAAGGCTACAATTGGTCATCGTCATCTCATGATTGCAGCGGTTTCTATGTTCTGCAGGTCAGTCCACCATCACTGAGGAGACGTGGGCATAGGGAAAGGGGTCAGGTATGTGATCAGACATCGTGGGATCTCCACTGATGACTAGCTGTGCCACATTAAATACTTTTTAACTTGTCTGATCCTCCAGTTTAGCTCAATGAAATAGAAGAAAATCTCCCTTTCAAGGCTGTTGGAAGGACTACAGATGAAAAGTATATTAAGTTCCAGCAGATGGGAAATACCAAATAAATGTCAGCTAGTAACAGCAGCAGGAGCAAAGATGAAGGCTGACTCCTGAGTTTTCAGATCCCAGAATCCTTCTCTGATCTGAGTTCTGAGTCCCACGGTTCCGATGCATCCACCTGTGCACCTCACCAGCAACCGGTAGAAGCATGAGAACTGTTAATTAGGAGGGGTTTGAGAAGGCAATAAGAGAGGAGCATGAGGAGGTAACCAGCCACTCCACTGAAGCTGCATTTAGATGGTAGATATGATCTGCCAGCAGCCCCTCCGCCAATGCCACCAATACAAATCCATGTAGACAGTTTCTTAAATGAATTCAGTAAAATCAAATCTAGAATATCTCCTTCTTTCAAACAATGCATTTTCCCAGTGCCAAAGTACACCACTTTCTTAGCATCTTCCTACTACAAATGGTGGTGTGATGCAGTTTCAATACATATTTTGCCAATTCTTTTTCAAATATAGACTTATATGATAATTTTAATCACATGCTTTGCCAATTATTATATGTATTTATTTATATGATAATGTTTACCATATGCTTTGCTACCTGCTTGCTGTGAATGATGTTTTAATTCTTATTTTATTTTTAGAGACGGGGTCTCACTCTGTCACCCAGGCTGGATGGAGTGCAGTGGTGATCATAGCTCATTGCAGCCTCGAACTCCTGGGCTGAAGTGACCCTCCCACCTCAGCCTCCCAAGTAGCTGGGGCTCCAGGGGTGTGTGAAACCACACCTTTTAAATTTAAAACAAAATTAAAAACACATTTTAAAATTTTTTGTAAGGATGGGGGTCTCACTTTGTTGCCCAGACTGTTCTTGAACTTCTGGCCTCAAATGGTCCTCCCAACTCGACCTCCCAAGGCACTGGGATTACAGGCCTGAGATCCACTCACAGCCTGGTGTGAGTGATTTTAAGAGAAGTTATTAGAGATTGGGGCCCTAGCATCTCATTAAGTCACCGGTGGACACCACCACAGCCTCCCAACTCTCAAGCAGGTAATTCTAGGAAAACCGGAGTACATTGGGAAAATATTCTTGGGCGAGAGGGGTGGTGTGAAGAGTTTACCTTCTTTATTTTCTCTATCCACAGCCCCTTTAGCTGAAAGCTATTTACACCAGTCACAGTCTCTAATTTGGTTTGGTATGACACTAACTTTCTATGGATGAGTCAGGATCTCACATCCTCATCTAAAAATGGTACGGTATTTAATGATGCTTTGCCCTCATTCCTCTCATTTCCCTGGTTTTGGATGAGCATAGGGGCGCCTTTAGGTCAGAGTACTTTTCAGAGAGGGACAGTCAAAAAAAAAAGCCTTTATGTATGAATTAGTCCATTTTCACACTGCTGATAAAGACATACCTGAGACTAGGTAATCTATAAAGAAAAAGAGGTTTCATGGAGTCACAGTTCCAAGTGGCAGGGGAGGCCTCACAATCATGGCAGAAAGTGAATGGCACATATTACATGGCAGCAGACAAGAGAGAATAAGAGCCAAGCGAAAGGGGTTTCCCCTTATAAAACCATCTGATCTCATGAGACTTATTCACTACCATGAGAACCGTATAGAGGAACTGCCCCCATGATTCACTTATCTCCCACCAGGTCCCTCCCACAACAAGTGGAAATTATGGGAGCTACAATTCAAGCTAAGATTTGGGTGGGTACATAGCCAAACCATATGAGTGTGCTTGGAGAGAGAGTGGGGAAGAGGAATGGACCAACACGTGAACTATGAAAAAGAGAAGTAAGGAGGTAGGGAAGAATGTAGTTCAGAATCTGTAAGTTATGACTGACTTCTCAAAAGCTGGCAAAAAAATTGGAAGCTGGAGTATAGGACAGAAATTCATGAGCAGTAGCAATTTCAGCTAAGTTGAGAGAAACGCATTGAACTTCAAATAAAAATAATGTTCAAAGAGGTAAACATGAAGTTCATTCAAGACGTGGAGGGAATTATGAGCAGGGAGATGCATGCCAAGAGAAACTGGATGGTATTTGAAAAAAAGGTGAGTTTCAAATTAAGGTTCACACAGAGAGAGAAAAGAGAGGAATAAAACAAAAATATGTTAATGGTTTCCTTTTCCTGTGGTCTGCTTTAGAATTCACCCGAAAGCCAGTTGTTTCTGTGGTTATTCAAATTTTGTTTCTCTTCTCACTCCTTCCTCTTATCTACTCTCTGATCCCTAGCATTTGGACAGAATAAGAGAGAGGAAGTGAAACCCAAATCATTTTACTTTACTTTTTCTTGGCCATTTGGCTAAGAGATGTGTGGGGTGAAGAGGTGCTTGCGGCCAAAGTGTGATTTGTAAAATGTGTGGATATTTTTTGTTTGGTTGGTTTTTCTTTTAGCTGCTGCAGTTTTGTTACCCCAGTTTACCACATCCAGTCCTGTTTGGGCACAAAAGAGAAAGACTCAACAAACATTTGTTGAGTGGTTTGACTCAGCTTTGCTCCTTCTCCTAAATATTCCTCTGTGGAGTCTTAACAACTTCCCATAGGAAATCCAGGCTAAGGTCTGATTCATCCAGCCCTGAATAATGTGTTAATCATGAATTGGATACAAACTGGTCTGAAGTTTGTGCCAGTAAAAGATTTTATAATGCAATAATAATGTAAATAGGAGGAATTCAAACTATTCAAGAGGATAAGCTGTTTTCAAACATCTTAGCAGTAAATATTTGCAAACCAACAAGAAACACACTAAATACAAATGGCGTTTCTCAATTCATTACAGCAAGCCAGCAAGAACCTTGACCTGGGAGTAGTGAGAGCACTTTCTCAGCCACTAGCTCATACCATTACATATACATACTAGTTTAACAATACATTATTTTCATAATTTTTAATATTTCAGATTATTCACGAACTTGATCTGTCCTTCAACTATTTAAATCTGAATAAGTGAAGTTTTACTACGATTTATAAAACAAAGCAGAAAAACGTCTATTCATCTAATATTGGCTGTTTCTCCTTTCCTTTTTGGAGAGGAGGAAAAAAAAGAGCAAATGTCTATCAAGCAAGATGTCTTAAGGCTGGATAAAAAGATAAATGTCTCTGAGGTGTGTAGGGATATACAAATGCGATTTAGAAGAAAGAATAGATCTGAGGATGTAGGAAGCTTAGTGTAGAAAGTCTCTTCCGTTAGGACATGATTATAATACTCTCCTACCTCACTGGGGTTAATGACCAGGAAATTTAAAGTCCCTTCCATGCCAGGCATGCTCCATAACCTAGGAAGAAACTCAACCCATCAGCATGAATCCAAAAAGGCGTCAGTCATGTAGGGCTCCCAAACAGCCCCATACCTTGGGTTACTTGGGAAATCCCAAGTTATTTAGAAGAGAGTGTACCTCTCGCCTCTACCCTTGGTGGTAAACATTGTTTCAGAGTCATAAAAAAGATAAGCTTTTTTTCTCAATTGAAAACTGGAAAGTTGAAAGAGGAAGGAAAGAGGAAAAGGAAGAAATTTAGTATATTCCAGGAGTCCCACATTTTCAGAAACTCTTCGCCTGCGAATCTACATTTTCCTGAGTTCACATCTACCTTCTGAAGGGCAACCACTCTTTAGCTCCAAATTCAACTCATTACTTGTTCAGCTTTTACCAAGAGATATTTTTAAGAAAAGTCTCACAAAAGCATAAAATTTTATATGTGGCAAAGGCAATCAACATCTATAGCAAACTGATAAACACATATGACTCAGAGGAAGAAATTTCTCTCTATGTATTATCTACTATTAAACTTAATGTGGCTTATAAGGCCTTGATCATTGAATCATTTCCTCTGACTGTTATCCATTCTCTTCCTCTCCTCTTCACCCTACTTGAGATTGTGTGTCATCTCCTGGAATACTCCTCCATAGTCCTACTATCAATATCTAAGGGATTCAGGTTAGGGCAACACACAAAAGTAGTCAAATTCAGTTATTCAAGCACCAGTTAGATAATGAATATCTTCCAGGGTACTCACTACTTTCTGGGCTAAATATTCCCCCAGAGAGAAGAATAAGGGTGTGCTCAGTGGGTACTGATGTCTGGTCTGTGACATGACAAAGCTGTGAAGATTAAGTTCCATCTTTACCCATTCACCATTCATCTCCCCAGTCTCTCTTCCCAAGTCATTCTTTTCTTCTTCTCATCTTTTCACCTGGTTTCTCCTGACCCTAATTCCTCAAAGAAGCCTAATTCGCTTCTAGATCCCCTCCTTCCCCCATGAATATAAAGAAAATAACTATTTCTAGTTCGTTTAGATGTTCAAATTGACTTGATTGCTAGCTGAAATCAAAATTGGCCAGCTGAAGTGTTTTTCAAGAATGTTAATTCTTATTCTGACCACTGGATCAGCACAATGGGCCATTGTATATATAAGTACCCTCTCAAGGAGGTCAGTGAAATTGATGATGCCTAAAGCTGTAGATACGCTATTATGGCGTGAATCTTTTATTCATGTGTTTAGTCTACAGCAGGAAGCCAACTGCCTCACTTCAGGCCAGAGGGAGAAGGCTGAGATACTGTACAAATACATGCAATTTTCCAAGCTTCAGGAAATGTGAACTGAAACATTGACAGGAAAGAGCCCATAGTACACTTGCATGTTGAGCTGTTGTTTAAACTCCTTTTCCCATGTAATGAGCTCATATACAAAATGTTTTGACTCAACATGCAGGAGGACTTGGCAAGTCCTGTGGGGAGGAGCGGCCCTGTCATGGGAAACAGGAGAAAAACAAGGCCGGCTCAGCACATTCTCTCAGAGCACACAGGCCTTCATGGGCCAGGGTTTCTGTTATTAAAAGAAGAAAAGAAAAAAAACAAAGAATCTCTCCTCTTAATCCAGCAATAACTCCAAGAATACAGTAAGTCAACAGTCACTTTTTTCATGGCTACCTACTACAGAGTGTGCCAATAAAATATATACTTGATACATTAATATATGCTTTTAAAAAAAGAGCAGTTAGACATTAACCAATATTTGTTTTGGTTATGTTAAAGACACAAATGTTTAAAATGCCCATCATTTCAGAGTCAACCACAAATAGGATATATGTTGCTTTAATAAGTGATTTAACACCTAAAAGTGCCACACACTTTCCTAAGGCACACTCATCTGAGGGAGTTTGTAGAGGGCACAGTGCTCATGGGACCCTGGGCTGTTAGCTCTAAGGCTGCCATGCTTCTGGTATTCATCAGCATGTATTCCCCTAGAACCTGGGCCCAGCAACAGATTTACTATATGAGCCTTCAATACTTCCTGAAAAAGTCCAAGTACCCTTGGAAAAAAACAAACAAACAAAAAACAATCCCTTTTCTGTGTTTCGATCAAGACTATAAGTAACCCATGTTAAAGAGCCAGGATGACTGCAATGAATGGAGCACACAGAGGGGCTCCCAAGCAGTGTAGACTTTATTTTTCCATTGCGGGGCTCCTGTAATGTGTTAAAGGTCTATCTGAGGATATTAATTTGGTAGGAATGAGGAAGATAGATTCAAGGGATTAGGAACTGGTGGGAGATGTAGCAGTTGGATGAAAGCCTGGACATGAATAATGTTCAGAAGGATAGGAAGGAAGGAAAGATTAAAATGGACATTTAGAAAGAAAAAGTGACAAGGCTTGGTAACTGAGCAGATCTAGGAGATAATGAGGAGAGAGGAGTTGAATACAGGGATAACTTCAAAGTTTCCATCCAGAGGCTGGGAGCATGATGGGCCATTGACAGAAATGGCAAACCGAGAGCTAGTTTGCAATGGATCAAGATGAGGGTTGAATTCAGAGATTCTTAAATCTAACACAGATCTCAGAAGGCACCAAGCCCAACTTTATACTTTCTTTCTGTATATTAGACTGAGGCCCAGAGAGGAGAGGAAAAGGACCCGTTGAAGGTCTCAGTTAGTTGGCATGGAGCAGACACTAGTACCCAGTCTTTGGTCTCTTGTTTCTGTGCCTATGATGACTATTCAATTGTCCTGTGTATAAGCTAGAAATCTTTTGATTGCAAGTGATGGAAAACTCAACTCAATTTGACTTGAATAAGTAAAGAAATTTATTGGCTCTTGTAACTGTAAAGTCCAGAGGTTTCATTTAAGGCATGGCTGAATAGCTCAACAGTTGCACTGAGCACCTAGTTTCTTTTCATCTAGTCTCTGCCCAATATTGTTCATAGTTCCAAGATGTTCACCAAGAGGTCCCTGAACTGTGTGCTTTCTCATTTACATCCAGCAGGAAAGAGAGAAGGTTTTTGTTCTAGAATTCCAAGCAAAAGCCCTGGGATTCACTCTAATTGGATTTGCTTGGAAACATGTCTACCCAGAGCCAACCACAATGACTAGGGAGCCAAGTGTGCTGGTCTGGGTCACATGCTCTATCCCTGGAACGCTGGGTAGAATCCGATTCCATAGAACCCAATGGATTCCTAAACTCCAATGAAGGCTGATAAGAAGAAAATAACAGAAGCCACAGAGTCAACCAACGAATGTCTGTTACACATTGTTTGGCTGAATCCCTTTCTCTTTTATCCATATCAACTTTATGACTTTTGTTATTAGATACAATGATTAAGTGGTTTGTCCACAAGCTTCAAAAATATACAGAAATCAGAATTTCCATGCTCACCATGGACAAAAGGGAGTACACCTTTAACAAAAACATTTTTAAAAGAAAGAAAAGTAATTAGAGTGAATAAATTCACATTTTAGACAAAGCCAGGCATGGTGACATATGCCTGCAGTCCCATCCAGCTACTTGGGAGGCCAAGGTGGGAGGATCCCTAGAGCCTAAGAGTTTGAGTCCAGCCTGGGGAACATGGCAAGACCCTGTTTCTTAAAAAAAAAAATAAATCTAGGTCAATGCAACCAAGTCTTTGTCACTAAAATATATTCTAGGCAACATTCTCCAAAGCCAAGCAAAGCTTGTGGCTGCTATGTGCTGGAGCCATTTCCTCTCAATTCAATTGTGGGTTGGGTTGATGGTTAATAACCCTGGAATATAAAGTCTTTTGTCAGTCTGGCATCAGTGATGAATGGTGTGACAAGGCTTGGTGTATCACTGATAATTGCTTAGAAATGATTCCACACTACCCAGTTTTTTGGTGTATTTTTTTCAACACTATTGCATAAGAAATTCTTTAGCAACCACTGGTACACGCTTCTGAGAAACATTTGACCACAGAATGTCTTAGATTCAAAACAGATTACTTTGTGGGAAGAAAGACACCACCCAGCACACACACCCATCCTAATTTTGAATGGACTTAATTTCTGAATTCTAGACACTGCCTCACAATGCTATAAAAACAGCAAGAGCCTCATTAAAACCCCAGAGGCCGAGCCCACAAACAGGAATTCATAGAGTCTCTAAGAGAAAGGTATCTGGGCAACATTTCTAAATTTTGAGCTGTCTGGCTGGTTGAGGTAGACAATCTGATGGCAAGAAGGATCTGCAAAACATTCAGTACTGACCAATCAGAGCAGACAGTCTAAATGAACACTGATTCTTACAAGGTTACTTTCCTTACCAGTTAAATATCAGTCCTGCCTCAGAGCCTGAGGAGATCTAAAAAGGGAAATCTACACAAGATTGTGTGGGGGCCAGAAAGGCCACTGTGAACGGTGAGAAGACGAGTCAACCCACCCATCCTAAGTCAAAGAATCCAACCAGTTCCATGGAGAAGGCACAGAGGAAAAGAGGAAGAAACAAAGTGGAAGAAGAAGAAGTAAATGAAGAGGTGGGAAGAGATGAGCAAGAATGGGAGAGCAGAAGCCAATGAAGAGAAGAAGGAAAAGCAAACAGAAGAGAGTAGAAAGGAAGGGGGGCCAGAAACAAGCAAGAATCATGAAGAGTGGGGAAAGAGAGACTCTGAAAATTCAAACAAGTAGAGGAGGGAAAAAAATAGCAATGAAAGGTAAGAAAGGCAAGGTAGGAGAGGCGTGAAATAGCAATAAGACAAATGGCAGTGTTAATGAGTGATCATTGAGTCTTACCACTGTGTAATGCAGGGCTCAGAAAACTTTTTCTCTAACCAGTCAGATGGTAAATTATTTAAGCTTTGTGGGTGATGCAGTCTTTGCTCAACTACTCAGCTCTGATGTTGTAGCATGAAGACAGCCATAGACAGTAAGTAAACAAGTGGGTGTGGTTGTGTTCCAGGAAAATTACGAACACCAGTGATGGGCCACACTTGGCCCGGGGGTCGTAGTTTGCTGACTCCTGGTATAATATAAACCTTCTGCAGACAAGTGTTTGGGCACCCCACACGCCTAGCATAGATGAGGTACACAATGCCAGGAATGTTAGAACCACATGGAAAAGCCATTTTATAGGCCAAATGGCAGCAATTTTCAATAGCTTTTTTATAACTTTTGACCTGCAAAATGTCAATTTCCTATGATGCCCCCTACCTGCTTCTCAATTGGCCATCTGATCCCTACTAGAGAAGCCACAATCAGAGGGAAGGAATATTCCATTTGGGGACAGATAAAGTCAATGAAAAGATAGATGTCCTCAGTACAGCCCAGGCCAGCATGGGCAAAGGTGGATACTTAATGTCTAGTCAGCTTGGGCTGCCATGATAAAATACCACAGACTGGGGGACTTAAACAACAGAAACTGATTTTTTTACAGTTCTGGAGGCTAGTCATATAAGATGAGGGTGCCAGCATGGTCAGGTTCTGGTGAAGGCTCTCCTCCTGGCTTGCAGATAGCTACCTTCTTATTAAGTCCCATATGGCCTTTTCCTCTCTCTGTCTTCCTCTTCTTGTAAAGTCACTCATCCAATCATGAGGACCCTACTTTCATGGCCTAAACTTACCCTAATTACCCACCAATAAACTTTATCTCAAAATACCCTCACATTAGGGGTTAGGGCTTCAACATATAAGTCTGGAGAGGGGGAGACACAAATATTCAGTCCATAACCCTTAAGAAAGGCCTTTCATTAATTTTCATCTTAAACAAAAATATTCTTACCTTTTTTTCTGAAAAGAAAGAACCAGCCTGTATGACACTCCTTGGGCTCTGCCTCTCACCTGGATATATTGCAACACGGTGCAGAGTAAAGATTCACCAGATAGCTGATAGAGAACTTTACACTCAGTACTTAATATTAAAGCTTTCATATTGTGAGAGAGAATTCCACTCAGCATAGGAAATAGCTCCACAGAGTTTGGATCTGAGCCACGTACTGCCTCAGAGATCAGAACCCAAGCAAATACTCTGCCTCTTTAATTCATACCTTACCTTATTTCCTCACCCTGGGCTCCTCAAATGCCTCCAGCTTGACTGTGGAGCTGGCTTCCTCTCCAACCATCATTCGTTTCCCAGAGGGACCTGTGGAACAGCTTCAGCGATGAGAGGTGACAAGGTCTAGCCAAGCACACCTCTCCAGGTCTTGAAACATCCTTAGGTCCCAAGCCCAGTATCATAAATACAGGGGCTGGTTCTGGCCCCCAACTCAGACCTCTGACAATGCCCTCACTTCCTCTTGTTTCCTTTGTGATTTAGAAGAGCACCTTGCAGCCTCTGAAATGGGCAGCGCTTGCTTGATGAAGGGTTCCTGTTTTAGGAAGCCAGCGCTACCATCTCATGACCTCTAAGGCACAATGCAGGGCATGTGAGGTTGACTTGGTGGTCGGTTGGTGTCCTTTATTTTCATTTGGTACCTAGCACTATGGCCATCTTTCCAAGTTGGTCTTGGCTCCTGATTTCGGTCATTCTTTGGGCACCAATGGTTTTTAAAGGCTTTCCCAAGTCATTTGCCAGGGTAGCACAAGATGCCTTACAAATTACCAGAGTAAAGAAATGGCCCCAGAGGGCACCCTTTGGGATCCACATGAGGAGAGACACAGCTACACAATTCCTTATCGACAAAGATCGAATAATGTCAAATGTTCAGAAAAGGAAAACTAAGTGGGTGTAGTACAGTCAACCACTTTGCATTCCAAGGTGAACTTGCAGCTCTTATGGGAAGGGAATTGTACCATGTCATTCTCCGAGTAAATAAAGTACAGAGAGCCTTTTTTGTAGAAAAGAAATTGTTTGTTTCTTAAAGCAAATGTGTGCACATGGGTGAGTGGGCATACGCATATTTGCTTTAAAACATTTTCCAATAACCACTGACAACAGCAACCTGAAGCATCCAGACACCCAGTTTCTTCCCATCCTGACATGACCTTTTTCTCCCTGGAGCAGCACTGACATGTTCCATAGGATCGTTCCTGTCCTCACTGGCCCGGCCTCTTCAGTAACCTGAAATCTGCATTTCCTGACCCTTCTTCTTCTTCCCAGTCTCTCTATGCTTGTCACACAAAGTTACTCAACACCCAGTAAGAGTTCACCAGAGCCACAGCACCATGTTCCAAGGGCAAAGGAGAAAGGGCTCTGCATTTACAACCCGGCCTTGGATTTAAGCCTAGAGATCTTCCCTCTCCCACCTTCCACCCCCATCACTTCCACTTCCAGCACCCATCATTGCTCCCCCTGGTTGAACCTCATCCTTGTAGGGGCCAAGTGAAAATTTCCCCTTTGCCCTCTGAAGGTTTACTGAAGATCACAGATGAGAGATTAATAGGCAGAAAGGCATACAAATTTGTTGTTAATATGTACACGAGAGGCTTCAGAATGAAGACCCAAAGATGCAAGGGAAATTGTCCACATTCAACAAAGTATGACCGTGTAGAAATATGAATCAACAAAAGGCTATAATCTAATGCTAATAGACTGAGGGGGATCCAGCAAGGCCTGTCTGCCTAGATTCCTCTTGGCCTCTGTGTAGCATTTCCTTCTTCTGGGTAGGATCTTCACTGGAATGGGAGTCTTATGACCTATAGTCAAACAAAGTAGGCCAGATCATTTCTTTATGGCCAGTTTTTACATAGAAAAGCAGAGGAATGTCAGAGTAGTATTTTTAGATCTTATGGCTGGCTTTGGAGAAAGGGAGTTCCGGTTTCTCTGACTCACCTTGGGGAAGAGGGATTCTAGTTTCTATAGTGAGCCTAGGGGGAGACTGGGACTGAGACAAGAGGGTAGGATAAGGTCAGAGCAAAACTTTCTTTCCGAGGACTTCATTTGGGGTATTGCTTTCTGAGTCCAAACACCCTGTTTTCTCCAGCCCACTGCCCGCCATTTTCCTTCATGAGGAGGAGACAGTCTCAGTTTACTAAACCTTTCTGGCTTCTGTTCCTGCCTCTATAAAATGGTAATGATACAGTCTTGCGTCCACTAGCCCGGGGCTGTTGTGAGGCGTCAATGGTCAATGAGGAAATACACAAAGAGCCCTAGCACAGAACCTGATTCATCACTGATGCTCAGTGAGTGTTCGTTATAACCCCCAGCACCTCTACTAACCATGTTGACTGTGACTACAGTGAATCTAGATTGGCAAGTCACACTCTGGAATAAAGCTTCTCAACCCCCAGGCCCAACACAATCACCTGGGAGCTTTAAAAATCACCATGCATGGCCACCAGGATCATCTCTTGCCCCGAACTATCTCAAGTGTTTGGCCTCCCTTATTCCTTGTTTTGATATTAGGCAACATTCCGAGGCCACCAGAGCAGACATTTGGTTTTCTTCCTCTTGCCCTTCTCATTCTCCCTTTTCCTCTAAGTTTTGGGGAAAATCTGCTGCATCGCAACAGATACCTCTTTTCACCACATGGCAGTCTCATGCCCCTGACTTTCATATGGATTTCATTTGTGCATGACTTTTCTTTCCCAGAAAGAAAGTGGTCATTAAATTTGCATGTCCTGATGCACTCATGCATTGTTCTTTAATTTTGATATCTTGGCCTGATCTGTTAGCCTTCTTAAAAATGAACACTTTCTTTAGCAGTAGTTTCTTCTCATTAGCGGAGCCATGCTGAGATTTCATCTCTTAAGAAATGAAAGATGACCTCCTTCCTTGGGATACTGAATAATTCATTAGGACGGGATACACTTGGAGCTCTCCTGCTACTCCTGATCTCCTGGGCCCTATTCCTTCCTAATTATTAAATGGCGCAATGCTGAGGAGTCCCTCCTGCTCCTGAAACAACTTCTCGAGGGGTGTCGTGGCTGACTCTTAGGTCCCTGAGTTTATTCTCTCCTGCTTGTGCAGAAAGAAACAAATAGAAATCAATATCTTAAAACAGACATATACTTCCTATTTTAAAAGCCAGAATATCTACATATACTAATTTGCTTGTTTTTGTATTATAGGTGTGTGTTTATACACTTATCTCTTTCAAGTATTAAACCGAACTCACAGCCTTTTACAAACTCAACTTGCAGTCATGCAGCCATGATTGCCTTTCATTTGATGTTCCCATGTTCACAGTGGGGCTGGTAGAAACTCCTTTAAGCACTGCCTCTGATATTCTCAAAAGCTCCTTTTTTTCAGTCCACAACAAAATACGTTCCAAGCCACCCTCACTTTTGCTTTGTTTGTCTGCTTGCTTCGGTTTTGTTGTGAGTGTTCTTTTCTGATTTATCTTTCCAGGCCTTGAATACTCCGTGGACTATGTGACAATATGTGGAATAAAGGACAGATTGCTTGTGTTCCATGAACAGATAAATAGCATGTTACTTTGCTCCAAGCCTAAAGCAAGTCCCCTTTGCCATACCCCACTGCAATGCCGTCTGCATGTGACTTGTTGGCTATAATTACCAAACGGATTCAGAGGCAGAGAAGAGGGAAAATGGCAAGTCCCTTTTCTCAGGCTGCCTAGATAATTTGTTTAGAGGACTCAAGAGGTAGCTCTTTGGGATTCCCAGGAATAATTGGGGAAACATTTGAGGGTCCCACACCATCGGGAAAGATAGTCAGAAAAACGCCCCGCTTTCCTCTGGGGTCGCTGTTGCTCCATCGTCACTCTGGAAGTTGTTTCCTACTGTTGGTTACCTGGAGTCACATTGAGCTCAAAACAAACGGCCCTGAAACTGCTCTATGAAGCAGTGAGCACCCACCATCTGAACACAGACACACACACACACTCACATCACCACTGAACCAGCAACCCCAAGCAAGCTGACCAAGTGCTGTTCTCCTGAAGTTTCAGACATTTCATTGCAGAAACACAATTTACTTTTATGAGCAGCACTTCTGTCCCAAGGCCTCAGACTAAGCTGGTAAGGACTGATTCCAGGACAAAATGTGACCCACACCCCTAAGTGTCCTACATTCCTCTTCCTGCCCTTTATAGTTTCTTTATCTGCAAACTCTGTCCCTCTTGTCCAAAACATTTTACCTGCTCTGTCATTTTTGCATGATCACAGGTCCTTCACATTCCACAATCATTATTTCTGTAAAAGGTTTGTTTTTTCACTTTGAAACTTGAAACAAAGGAACAAGATTTTGCCCATTGTCAGATGGAATCTGTCCACTGTGAGATGCGGCATCTCTGAATTTCGCTGTCCAACCATCCAATTGGAACAAGAATGATGCGAAAGTTTCATTTAAAACACTCCTTCAGGAAGCTCTCTGTGCATCAAATAATCAAAAGCCCAAACCACTGATCAGTTTGTAAAGCTGTGAAGCCCTCTCAAGTGTTAGAAGCAATTTGAAATTGAACTGAAAAATATCTCACTGTCTCTTAGGAACAGACACTAATTGTGGTTTGCAACCCAATGTGGAAAGAGTTACAGAGAACATGATAACCTCTTGTGAGGTGTGTATGCTCTTGTTCCGAGTTCTTCCTTCTAAGGTCAGAGGGCTGATCACCTCACTGCTGCCCTACATGGTCCCCTCAGCGCCAGGAAGTGATTACTTACCACCAAATTTACTTCCAAGCAGTAGTTTATCATAATGTAATTTTATTTTCTGAAAGAATTGCTTCAACTTTGTATATTGGCACAAGCTACCTATAAACAATACCAAAGAAAATGGTCCCATAAAATCTTGCCATTTATGGGCACAGCACTAAGAAAAAAAAAAAAAAAACAACTTCAAACATAAATTAAGAAAGTTCTCTGTAAGAGCTCTTGTTGAATTATAGCTGACACCAGTACACACAGCACAGTCACGCCACTGAATTCTTTCCAGATCCAGCTCCATAATTCACCCTCTCCCACACGTCCTCTATTCTTGAACTTAGAAGACTTTTCTCAATAAGGGTCACTTAGGGGATCCCAATTGGGAATAGAAGAACAAAAAAGTTTAGTAGCTATTCCAAGAGTCATAACACTGTAGGCAACAAATGCTACAGATTTAAGATCGTGAGCAGCTTCCACAGATACTGCATTACCCTGCTAAAGTCACCTGCCTTCTTTGAGCTTCAGTTTTCTCATCTGGCAGTTGTTTAATGGGTTTAGTCATTTGCAATCATTTTTATTACCTTCTAAAAGCCCCTTTAGGTACTGTGATAGAGAGATAGACAGACACAGATGACGATGATGATGATAATGATAAATGATTGACTGACAGATTAATAGACAGATAGATAGAAAAGCCTTAAAAACTGGAAAAAAAAAAAAAAAAGAAGAGTAAGGAAGGATGATCCCAAGAAATAAGAGGAACCAGAGCTCTTCTCCCTGGGTCTGAGAGCAGCTGCCCAGCATCCTTCCCTGAGTCCTATCCTGTTGCTGCTTGGACTTCCCAGGACAGGATCCTCCCTGCCATGTGTGACACAGCCCCAGACCCTTTGTACGCTCCAGAGCTCTAGAGAACAGTATTCCAAACGGGAGGAAAAGGATTCAAAAAAGAAAAGCCAAAGAGCCAATGCCATAAACATGTAAATGCCTTTGAACTCCACTGAGAATTCCTCTGTGCCCCAATAGTTTCCTCCCTTCCATGTGGGTTATATTCTATTTTCCCAGGCAAGGAGTAAGGGAGAAGCCATGAAGTTGGAGCTGGATGAACCCCATCCAGCCTGGAAAAGACACTTGTGAATGCAAAGAAGCCATAGATTTCAGCACCAAGTGCACAGCATCATCAGCTCCCAGTCCAATGCTTACTCACAGCACAAGTCGATTAAATGTTTGTGGAGGAAGGAAGGGAAGGAAGGAAAGAAAGGAGAGAAGGAAGGAGGGAAAATCGGTTCTTATGCTTTCTACTGGAGACTTCTTACTATTCAAGGAAGAATTAATTTTTGATGTTTATTGGATATATATTTTGAACTCTCCACCTTGCCACTACCACATATTATACTGTGACCAACCTAGCTGAAATGAACTTACATTTTAAATGAGTAATAAATCAGCTCTCAGGAGTAAGGGGCTCTCAGAAATAGGCCATACTGCTGCATCACCAGGAGGTATTATTTCAGCAGTAGCACATTCGGATTTCTGAATTTATGCCCTTAATTTATGAGACATTCATTGCAGGGGCTTTCCCAAGTGTTATTTTCATAAAGAGGAGATTAATATAGGGGCTTTTTTCTTGCATTTTATTGGAAAAATCTAGCCCTGATAGAGAACATTCAAGCTCTGCTACCTATAAATAAACTAATATCTTTCCTCTGGGTTGTTGGCCCTTAGCCTTCAATCCTATCTAGTCTGAAGCAAAAATCATGCTTAATTTTGTTTTGCTTTCCTTCTAATATAGTAAGAGCTTCAGGTCAAAGAACTAAAGAGAATGTGAGAGCTGACCCCATATTATGTTTTTAGTTATTTGTAGCTTCCTTATGCACTTGCCCTTCTGCAGAATTCTTCCTCTTCATTCCCTTACCCCTACTAGGATTCTACCAATTTATTGTTCTAACCTTGAAGAAACAGCTTTTGTAGGCAACCCACAAGGTTTCAACAACTGTAGAGTTCCGTCAGGAGTCATGATTTTATAGTCACAAGTTGGAGGGGCCTTCAAGGATCCACAGGCTCAACACTGCCTCCTTAGTGAGCCTGTGAGCCGCCCAAGATGGCTGGTCAGCAGTGTCATCTTCTTTCTTTTCCAGACAAATATCTTTAAAAGGGGTAGGGGGTGGGGAAAGAGTATCTTTGAATGTACCCATTTTTCCCCAAATAATCTTGTTTAATAAATTCCTTATTAAGCCAAATCCAATGTGCTAAAATATCTGCCAAGCATGTCATTCTACACAAAAGAGATTTGCAAATAGCCAGTAGTTGGTGTGAAGAAAAGACATGTGAGAGTGCTGGGTGTGGAATTTCCCATCCTCGGCCGGAGGTCTACTACAGCTCGCTGTTTGCAGATCTGGGCTGAGCTATGCATCACATTGTTCATGAAAGAAAAAGCAACTGTTCTCCCCAGTGCCCCTTCCCCGCTCCACATGGCTGCGATCAACAGCCCCAAGACCCTAATTGCCACAGCCTATTAGAAATAATGAGACTTACATGGCAGAAGCCAAGGGTAAAAGCGACATCTCGCAACACGAAAGGTTAATATCAACATATACGGCTAGTGAGTGCAAAGGGCACATCAGTTGGTGGCTCATTATGGCGGGCTGACCCATAGGGAAAGTGTCATTCTGCAGAGAGGCTCTCTCAGGATGTGGCAGCAAAAGTTACAAAAGATAAGGACTTGCCTGTGAAATGCATTCAACTAATGAGAGCTGAAGATTGTTTGAAATATCCCAATGACCTCACAGATGGGGGATGCTGATTAAGATGGCTACAGGAGGCTCCTTTCTTGTCTGACAGCCCATTGAGAAGCTTTGGTGAGATGTGACTAACAGGCCGTGAAGGTGTCTCCATCTTCTCTGACATGGTCCATGCTTTGGGCAAAACAAACATGAAAAATAAGTCTGAACTGACACACATGTTGGAATTTAGTTTTCCGAGCCATGTTTGGGGGAAGGAGCACCGGTGGGGCCGTCAGTGATGATTCCTTCATGGAAAAGGATGTTCGTGACTACTTGCGTGACTAATCGCATGACTGCGCTGGGGGTGAGCCAACAGCAAATTGAGGTCTTGAACACTTGACAAAACAGCCCCTTTTCTGTGGGTGAAATTCTATAGAGCTTCATGCGTAATTAAATGAAAGTTTCACAAGAGTCTACACCTCAATCATTTCATGCCGATATGTGGCACAAAGGAAGGATTTTTGCTACATCAAAATATATCCATGAAACAATGGAGAAATGTCCTAAGTTTTCAGAGTCAGAGATATTCATGGAAGAAACCCTGGAGTTCTCCTGACCTTCATTTAGTGCCTGGGACTCCAAAAAGAGATCACCATTATGTTCTCCTCTACCTCATACTAGAGGTAAGGATGAGAAGCACCTCATACTGCTTCTATTGATTCCTGCCCCAGGAAAACTGGAAGGAACACCTAACCATTTGCCACGTCACTAAAACAAAAATCACTCGTGTCTTGCAAAAACAGTCAGATCTTTCTATTTAAAGAGCTTACATTAAACAAGCTTATACTAGGGTTTCGTCATGAGATTTAGGAACATTTCTTTCAAGACTTTCTAACTAGTTGTTTTAGTTATTGATTGCTGAATAACAAATTAACTCAAAAATTAGTGACATCACTGTAGAAAACAAAATTACTTAAAGATTTTTATAATGAGGTTTAGGAAAGATTTTTCAAGCTTTTCTAACTAGCTGTACTAGTTAATTAATTGCTTTACAACAAATTACCACAAAATGTAGTGGCTTCAATGACAATAATATTTATTATCTCACATAGTTTCTGTAGGCAACCTCATAAGGTTGTAGTGCAGATGTTGACCAGAGCTGGTCAACCTTCATGTGAAGGTTTGTCTGGGGCTGGATGATTCCCCTCAATTTGGTCCACTCACATACCTGGCAAATTACTGTTAGTTTTATTCAGGAGGCCTCTGTTGCCACATCAGCTTCTCTGTAGAGCTGCCCGAGTTTCCTCGCAAAATGGGAGCTAGCTTTCCCTAGAGCAATAATCCAAGAGAAAAAACAACCACAAATTCTTTTTTAACCTAGTGTCCAAGGTCATGCCCCACCATCTCCATAATATCCTCGTGGTCACACAGGTCAGCCCAATTTAGTGTGGGAGGGAAATACACACAGGCATGAATATCAGAAGGCAAGAATCTCTGGGAGCCATCTTGCAGGGTGGCTACCACATTTATCAAAAATATTTTTTCAACCTGCTCCCTTTTGATCTCAAGAGCAGGATTTTTGGCCTAAAGCATCTAGAAAACTACAGTCTTCCTTTTCAGTGCATATCCATGGAGTAGTTTACAATAGGTGAATACCAGTGTGCCAGGCATAGGGGATTTCGGAGCAACAAGGTGAAGAAAATCGTAACCAGCTGATTGAGAATCCATTTTATGGGGAAACCCACCTCTTTGGGGAAATGAACTTGATATTTAGAAACTAAAACAATATAAAAATTTTGAACAATAGAAGGACAGAGATAGGATATGAATTAAACACCAAGCCTGTGGTAAATTTGCTTTCAGTGAAAAGGATGTAGAAGAAGAAAAAGAATGAGGAAGAGACGAAAGAAGAAAGAAGTAGCAGTGGACGTAGCTGAGGAGAATTATTTCCAACTTTTGAAACCAACAGTTGAAGAATTGAGACTTACAATGGTTTAGCACTAAAGTCAAAACATCTTGTCTCCCATCCCAATTTCTGTAACCTAAATAAATGCAGAGAGATAGCATATTTATGGATTATAAAACTCTATATTGTTAAAATGGCAATGCTGCTGTCCAGGTTCCCCCCAAGATTCAACACAATTCCAACTGAAATTTCTATAAGCATGCTTATAAAAATTTACAAACTGATTCTAAGGTTTGAACAAAAATTCAAGGAATCTAGGACAGCCAAAGTAATTTGAACAAAGGACATAGTTGAAGGACTTATTCTATTTGACTTCAATTCTTACTATAACGCTATAGTAATTTGTTCTGTTTAATATTATTTAAGGATAGGCTTATAGATCAATGGAACAGAATAGAGTACAGAAATAGACCACTTGACTTTTGGCAAATACGCTAAGGCAACTCAATGGGGGAAAATAAAGTATTTTTAACAAATGTTCAGTAAACTAAGTATTCGTATTTTAAAAGAAAAATCAATCCTACTGCCTATCATACATAAAAATCAACTAAAAATGTATTCTACATCTTAATGTGAAATGGGAAGCTATGAAACTTCTAAAAGAAAACACAGGAAAAATATTTGAGGTCTTAGGGCAAGCAAAGATTTCTTAGATATGACACCAAAAGCACTACCCATAAGAGAAAAAATGTTGGTAATTGAACTTTATCAAAATTTAAAACGTTAGCTCTTTTGAAAATACCAATAAGAAAACAGAAGACAAACAAAAGACTCATAAAAATATTTATAACATATTTATCTGGTAAAAAAAAATCACTTCCAAAATACATAACTTTTTTTTTTTTTTTTGAGACAGAGTTTCACTCTTGTTACCCAGGCTGGAGTGCAATGGCGCGATCTCGGCTCACCGCAACCTCCGCCTCCTGGGTTCAGGCAATTCTCCTGCCTCAGCCTCCCAAGTAGCCGAGATTACAGGCACGTGCCACCATGCCCAGCCAATTTTTTTTGTATCTTTAGTAGAGACGGGGTTTCACCATTTTGACCAGGATGGTCTCAATCGCATGACCTCGTGATCCACCCTCCTCGGCCTCCCAAAGGGCTGGGATTACAGGTTTGAGCCACCGCGCCCAGCCATACATAACTCTTAAAACTCTACGTGATGTAAACAGACTTTTGACCAAAGTCAAGATATGAATGTCCAATCGACACATGAAGAGATGTTTAACATCATTTATTATGACATATGTATACACTGCAGATTAAAACCTCAAAGAGATTATCACTACATGCCTATTAGAGTGGCTAAGATTAAAAAGATTGAACATACTAATCTTTTTACCAGGTGTTTATGAGTCTGGGGAAGAACTGGAATTCATATACTAATGAGGGGAATATAAAATAGTAAAATAATGTGGTTTGGCTGTGTCCCCACCCAAATCTCATCTTGAATTATAGTTCTCGTAATCTCGACATGTCCTGGGTAGGACCCGGTGGGAGGTAATTGAATCATGGAGCAATTTTCCCTATGCTATTCTCATAATAGTGAGTGAGTTCTCACAAGATCTGATGGTTTTATAAGCATCTGACATTTCCCTGCTGATACTCATTCTCTCTCCTGGTGCCCTGTGAAGAGATCTCTTCTGCCATGACTAAGTTTCCTGAGGCTTCCTTAGCCACAAGAAACTGTAAGTCAATTAAGCCTCTTTCCTTTATAAATTTCCCAGTCTCAGGTATTTCTTCATAGCAGCATGAGAACAGACTAATACATACAACCACCTCCAAAACAATCTGGCAGCTTCTTGAAATGTTAAATATACATATACCATGCAACCCAGCCATTTCACTTCTAAGTATTAAACGAAAAGAAACTACAATGTATGTTCATACAAAGATTGTACATGATTGCTCTTGGCAGCTTTATTTATAAAAGCCCAAACTAGAAACTATTCATCAACAGGTGAATAGATAATGGTATCATATCCATATAATGGAATACTATTCATCAATTACAGTGATGAACTATTGACATAAACAAAATGGCCAAATCACAAAATCATTATGCATAATGAAATAAAACAGACAAAAACATGCAATACAGTGTTAACAATTCATTCCCAGGCATTAACCCAGAGAAATGCATATGTCTACTAAAAATATTTATGCAAGAATGTTCAAAGAAGCATTATGCATATCAACCCAACACTGCAAATCACCCAAAATGTCCATCAACAATAAAATGGATGTTATAAATAGCGGTATGTTCCCATGATGGAATATTATACAGCAGGGGTCACCAAACCCCAGGCCATGGACCAGTACCAGTTTGTGGCCTGTAGGAACCAGGCCACACAGCAGGAAGTGAGCAGTGGGTGAGCAAATATTACTACCTAAACTGCATCCTGTCAGATCAGTGGCAGCATAGATTCTCATAGGAGCACAAACCCTATTGTGAACTGCACATGCAGGGATCTAGGTTGCAGACTCCTTATGAAAATCTAATGCCTGATGATTTGAGGTGGAATAATTTCATCCCTAAGCCATCACCACCCTTCACCCTCTGTCCATGGAAAAACTGTCTTCCACAAAAGCGGCCCCTGTGTCAAAAAGGTTGGGGACTGCTGTTATACACTAAACAAATAAACTACCTCTACATGCAAAAACATGGAACATTACAAACATAATGTTGAATGAAAAAAAGTCACCAAAGAGCACATAAGTTCAACTACATTTATATAAAGTTCAAATACATAAAAAACGAATCCATAATGTTAAAAATTATGATAGTGCTTATTATTAGGGTAAAGTGAAGAGAAACTGGAAAAAGCACGAGAGTTATGTCTGAGGTGCTGGTGATGTTCTGTGTTTTGATCTTGGTGCTGGTGATAAATTATGAAAATTCCTCAACTGCACACTTATTATTTGGTACACTTTTCTGCATCTAAGTTATATGTCAATAAAAAATGTATCCTGTAAAAGCATGGTTAGATGCTTGATGTTAGATGCTTTGAGGTTAGATACTGCAGTCAAAATTGAGAATGTTGGTTTTTGTGGAAATACAGAAGTTCAGCCAGCAGGAAGAAAAATAATGTCATTCCTTACAAAAATCATAGATAAAGGCAAAGGGAAGAGAAAGCTAAAGAAAAAAGCTTGGTGAATGTTTACATACAGGTGTTAGACAAGAAAACACAGAGGTGGAAAAGGACCAAGAAATGCATGCACATAGAAGCCAAAGTTAAGGAATGCTTCAAAGAAGGAAGAGGGGCAGCAAATCATCAACACAAAAGCAGTACAGTGGTTAAGAGTGTGGGCTTTGGAGCCAAAATTTCTGGATTCAGATCTTCCAATTTTCACCAATAAAATGGGCTACTAATGAATACTACTTCATAAAGTTATTCATGTGAACAGTGGCTATAAAGTTCAAAAAGATGAGAAGTACAAGAAAAGGTTGCTGGATTTATTAGTTAGAATCAGGCTACAAAGTATAGTGGGAAAGTAGATGCAAAAAGGGTAAATTAATGAGCAGGCAGCATCCAAAAGGCCACAAGTTGATTCTCCATCTTTCTAGTGTGACACTTAGAGTCTGGCCAACCTTTCTGGTTCCAAAGCAGTCACTTGTGGGGGCTACAAATTGGCTCTGATCTCCATTAGGAAGGGACCTCAAGACATCTGATCCAGTAAGAAACATTTCTTTCAGCTTTCTGGGAAGTTTGAATGCAGATATACTCATCTTATAAAAGTAATGCCTGGGATGAGTTTCTGTTTCTCAGATTAAGAAGTTTCTCCAATTTTATTGGAGAATTCATCCCAGAAGAGAGAGGAGGAAAAGTCCTAAGTAATTGTCTATAGAAGTCTATAGCTCTATCTAAAGTTTCTTTTCCAATGGTGCCACTGATTGGAAGACCACTGGGTGAAACGCATGTGATGTAATGAAGTACTACAAGTTGAGTCCTTCAGGGTTTCAAGTAAGGATGAGACTGGACCACAGAGAACTAATGTAAAATCCAAAAGAGATGACACTAAAAAATTACTGCACTGAACATTGAGCATAAATTTATATATTCCTTGTAGAGAGTGCCAAACAATATATTGCAAAATTCATTTATAAATATTCTTTGACCTAAAAATAATGTATCCTAAGAAAGGATGCATTTATCCTAGAAATGTATCCTAAGGAAGAAGAGATCAAATAAAAAGCTATATGTAATTTTACAGTGTTCTTTCTAATAGAAAAAAGAAGTGGGAGTAACAATCAATAGAAAAAAATGTTTTTTAAAACAGGGTTGAAAACAGCATAAGGATTAGTGGCTACTAAAATAGCAATTATGAAGTCTATATAAACACACAGTGAAATATTTATTATATTTTAAAATATAAATAAAAACAGGAAATAAAAATACATAGACTGATTACTATTTTATACAATATTGTATACATGTTGGCAAGAAATCAAAAGGAACACATAAAAACAAAAAAATGTCAGGAATGGATAATGAGTGGATAGCTTTTTCTTTTCTCAAAAATGTCAAGATTCCTGCTTGTGAACTAACATGGGAACAGAAAACCAAGCACCACATGTTCTCAGTCATAAGTGGGAGTTGAACAATGAGAACACAGGGACACAGGAGGGGAACATCACACACTGGGGCCTGTCACAGGGTGGTGGGGCTGGGAAAGGATAGCATTAGGAGATGACAGGTTGATAGGTGCAGCAAACCACCATGGCACATGTATACCTATTTAACAAACATGCACCTTCTGCACATGCACCCAAGAACTTAAAGTATAATAAAAAATCAAAATAAATAAAACAAACAATTGAAGAAAAAAAAAGACTCCTGCTTCCAAGAAGAAGAAAAAGATGTGCTTTTCTCATTCCTCTCTCTAAGTACAAGTGAAAATGCTGGATAGTATATATAAAGCAAACATAAGAACACTTTGAAAGGTGAAGAGAAGACAGTAGACCAGCCAGGGGACAGTGATACCCATAAAAAATACAGTGAGTTTCATGGGTTTTCTTTTCACCTCATATATTCCAGACTTGGAACTAAAGAAGTAAGTAACCTAGAAATGCCAGCAAGCACAGACCAAAAACAATCCCCAATAAAAGCCTACTCTCCTCAAGCCAAAGGACTAAGAAAAGAGCAGCCTAGAAAGACAAAAAAAAAAAAAAAGTTTAGACAATTTAGACAGTAACCACTCTACCTTAGCTAAACATCACCAAGAAAAAACTGTGGGCCCTTCCTCAACCACATAGGCAAGGGCAAGTGAAAGTGTAGATTTCCACCCTGGCAAGGCTGCACTGAGGCACTCCAAACCCCTGTCAGGGTGATATTAGAGAAGACCAAGAAAGGAACTAGGACTTTCATCCCAGCTGGCCAATAATGACCCACCTTCCTCCCTCATAGTACTAGTGGAGAACTTGCGGAGAACATGAACCTCCAGTTCTGCCTGGCAGTAACAAGGCATTCCTCCCCACAAGATGGATATCAATCAGGTGGAGAGTTGGGACTTTAATCATCACCCAGCAGTAATGAGGCTACCCTTACCACAGTATCAGTGGAGACACAGGGAGAGCTGGAACTCCCTCTGCCCAGCAGTAATGAGAAGCCACCCTACCAAGAATTGATAAAGACTGAGTGGGGAACCTAGATTTCTACCTCTGCTTGAAACTAACAAAATAGCACTCTCTGCAAACCAACCAATATTTTGCCAGCTAAGGCAAAATATTGAAATAAAATCCAAAGTACAGTAATATAAAATGTCCAGATTTTAATTTTAAAAATTACTCATCCTATCAAGAACTAGAAATATCTCTAATTGAATTTTAAAAGATAAATAATAAATGAAAGATTACCAAGATGAAAAAGTTAAAATGTAATTGACAAAGATTTAAAAGTAGCCACATTAAAAATGCTTCAACAAAACATTATAAACATACTTGAAATGAATACAAAAATATAAATTGTATTCAGGAAATATAATTTATTTCCTGAATAATTGTCAGGAAATAAAAAAGTGTCAGGAAAGAAATAAAAGAAATAGAGAAGAACCAAATGAAAATTTTGGATTTAAAAAAACAAAATAACTGAAATAAAAGGCTCAGGGGATGGGCTCAAAGGCAGAACAGAGGGGACAGAAGGAAAAAAATCAGTGAATTGGAAGATAGAACAATAGAAATTACCCAGCAAATAGACTGGGAGAAAATGTGCATAAGGCCTCAAAGACTGTGGGGGACAATAACAAAAGATTTAGCATCAGAGTTCCAGAATGAGATGAGAAAGAGGGTTGAAAGAGATCACTTGAAGAAACCATGGCTGCAAACCTCTATATTTGGCAAAAAGATATAAACCTACTTCTGAAAGCTAAAAGTTAAAAAAAAATTTTTTAAAGCAATTAGAGAAAAATGACACCTTACCTGTGGATAAACAATTAGAATGCCAGCAGATTTCTCATCAGAAAACATGGAGGCCAGAAGGAAGAGGCATAATATTTTCCAGGGCCTGAAAGAAAAGAACTGTAAACTAAGAATCCTATACCTAGTGAAAATCTATTTCAGGAATGGAGGGGAAACAGAGACATTCTAAAATGAAGAAAAAATTAAATAATCTGTTGTCAGAGACCTACCTTAAGTGAAGAGCTAAATGAAGTTTTCTAAACAGAAGAAAAATAAATAAGGAACTTGGAACATCAAGAAGGAAAAAGAATTCAATAAACAATAATGTGGGTAAATACAATAGGTTTTCCTTCTCTTTATGAATTTTCTAAATCATGTTTGATATTTACAACACTGCCTGGCAATGTTCTAAATGTGTGTAGAGAACATATTTAAGACAATTATAAACAGATAAAGGGAAAGGGGTATAAATGGAGGTAAGGTTTCTATATTTTATATCTCAAACTGGCAAAATGACAATACAAGTAAACTGTGATAAGTTATGTATATCTAATGTAATACTTATGGCACCCATTTAAAAGCTTAAACAAAGAAATACACTTTAAAAGTTGTAGATAAGTCAATACAAAATTCTTTTAAATATTTAATTCATAGAAAAGCAGGAAAAGGAAAACCAAGAAATGAAAAACAGAGAGAAGAGACTTAAGCCTGAATATATTAATAATAACATGTAATATAAATGGTCTGTATATACCAATTAAAAGGCAGAGATTGGTAAAGTAGATTAAAAATCATGACCCAACTATATTCTGTCTACAGGAAACTCACTCCAAATAATATATAGGCATGTTGAAAGTAAATCTCATATGGGATGTCACACATACCTATCAGAATGACTAAAATAAAAAACAGCAATGCTGCCAAATACTGGCCAGCATGTGGAGAAACTGGGTCATTCATACGTTGTTGATGGGAATAGAAAATGGTACAGCTATTCTGGAAACAGTTTAATCGTTTCTAAACAACTAAATATGCCACTGTCATACGACCCAGCAATTATTCTTCTGCACTCTTGGGCACTCCTTTTATCCCAGAGAAATGAAGGTTCTTATTCACACAAATGCTTGTACACAAATATTTATAGCAGCTCCACTAATAATAGCTAAAAACTGGAAACAGCCCAGATGTCTTTCAGTGGAAAAATGGTTAAGTATTACTGAGCAATAAAAAAGATAAAAATCTTCTGATACACAAAACAACCTAGATGAACCTCCAGAAAATTATGCTGAATTTTAAAAGGGAAGTCAAAAAGGTTGCATACATTATCAGTCCATTTATGTAATGTTCTTGAAATAACAAAATTATTTTTTTTAATTTTTTTATTGCATTTTAGGTTTTGGGGTACATGTGCAGAACATGCAAGATAGTTGCATAGGTACACACGTGGCAGTGTGATCTGCATGAATCTTCCTATTGACTCAGACTGATGTGGAATGGTGGACCTCGGCAGAGCAGGCTTACAGTGACAGCTTAGCAGACCTAATGCTGCATGGTGCCTGGGTGGCTGTCACTGACGGCACTTTGAGTACCTCCCCAGATGAAGCCCCAGCTGGATGCCTGAGCTGTTTTTTTAACCCTAACAAGATCTGTCATTAAACCTTACTGGAGCCTGACTTTGCCTCTTTCTCTCCAGGCCTCTCTAATGGTGGTCAAAGGTCACGTCATCCTCCAACACAGGCTTCTGGGCCCCTGGTTTTTGTTCCCCAGACCGCATAGTGATGATGGGCAAACAACCTCTTGGCCCTTGGAAGACACACATGAAACCAATGAACCATGGTCCTTAACAAATAGGCCCCTTCAAGGCCAGCCAGCCAACTACAACTACTTACGATATTTACAGCTTTCTGTCTGCACAGATTAAACCCCAGGAATGAAAAATGGACTTCTTGGCCTAATAAACCTATGTCATACCTTATTAAGGCAAATTGAGAACAAAACTAGATTTTGTTGAGAAACAACTTCAGCTTTTAAAGACAGTCTGGGGTGAGAATAGGAATATTTCTGGGGACGAGGACTTCTTAGACAATATTAGTGTTTGGTGACAGTGTTTTCTGATGATTTCTTAAACACACTGTATTGTTTTCTAGCAACAGAATATATTTTGGCCAAAAGCAATATTTCTCACTTATTTATTGTCAATTAGTGCTGTAAATAGATACCTTGTTAATGCATTCTTCAGCAAAGAATCAACATAAAAGCAATAAGATCTTGGCAGCCCAAGTTATCACTTTTTTTTGTTTGAAATGTAGACACTGTTTCTGAAGATATATTAACACTTTGGATGCTGAGGCTGAGGGAAGTGTTATTTCATTATCTTTTCAATCTGAGAATCATATGTGTAAGGGCAGTGAATTTTGGCAGGGAAACCCTTTTTCCAAAGAAAGGATATGCACGAGCTCAATGTTTGATTTAAAACCAGAAGTGCTTTGATTCAAGTTAATTAGGAGGCCAGAGCTTGGCCTGACCATCAGCGCTACTTGTCCATGCCCACCCCATCCCACAGCCCCCACCCAAGCACCTTCCCTGAAGAGGTTCTATAAAGTGTAGCTTGAAAATCGGGTCTCTCAAATATATCTGGAACTAGTTGCCAGAAGACTAGGGTGCCTGATGAACCTTCTGCAAGACTGAGAGCTTGGGAAAGTGCCACAGTCTCACTGTGCCTGGTTTCCCCAACTAGTAAACATGATTCCCTTTTTCCATTGGCTCCAAAGAACTATGATGTTTCTTCCTGTCTTTCTTTTCTTTTTCTTTTTTTCTATTTCTTTCTTTCTCTGTGTCTCTCTTCTTCTTTTTCTTTTTCTTTTTTTTTTTTTACTTACAAGCAACAAAAATTTATTTCTCATAGACTGGAGGTGGATGTCTGAGATCGGGGTACCCGCAAAGTCCTGTCCTGGTGAGCGTGCTCCTCCAGGTCGCAGACTGCTACCTTCTCCCTGTGCCCTCATAGGGCGAAGGCACCTCAGCTTCTTCTGCTTGATATTATTGGCTGCCTGAAAAAATACATTTTCCCCCTTATCCTTTATTATAAAAACACTCAATACTTTACTGAAATGTGCTCCATTTGTCTAGCTGGTTTTGAATGTTTAGGAGGAGTCAGGGGCAAATCCTCTCTGGGGGCCTTTCTCAGGGAGGAGAGTTTGAGTAGGGTTAGAATGGATGGGGTGCTGGGGTCTGGTGGCCAGAGACAGGTCCCCTGGGGAGGCAAAGATGAGGACGACAGAGGAAAGATGGAGGTTTGGCAGGGTACTGCAGACAACAGCTGTGGTTGTGTGGTTCCCTGAGAGGCTTTGCAGTTTAAACTATTACAAATATGATCTGGATCAGCATCCCCAGACCTTCTCTGTGCTGACCTAGCCCTGCCAGCAGGCAGGACTGTTCACGAGGAATCACGTGGGATTGCAAATCCCTGGGGCTTGGAGGCACCTCTCCTCCTCATGGGGAGACTTTTATAAAGGTGCCTCCTTCCAGGGAAAGGCTGTGGCTGTACACAAGGACTCATTTTTCTGTCAAAATGAAGAACTCCAGAAGCAGCACATGTATTTGGCAGCACATCTGCTATTCCCAGTATCTGTTTTGTGCAACATGATTGTTAATGAACTGAAAAGGATCCTGCTGCCGCTCTTATTTTGAGGACACAGGAAGCAAAAAGAGGAATTAATTTGTTCCTTAGTTTGTTCAACAAATCTGTATTGAGCACCTCCTCTTTACAAAGTAAAGAAGAGGGAAAAAGAGATGAGGTTACAGTCTGGGTCCTCTAGACAAGTGCAGGGGGAAAGGCTGTATTTGTGAGGAACTAACATATCTGTGCATCTCATGCACGTTGAGTACTCAACAAAGGAAGGGACCCAGCTACAGCAAATCAGTCTGCATTGAGGAGGTGAAGAGTACTATCTCCACAGGCCAGCAAGAAGCAAAAACATTCCAGGTGGAGTGAAAAGCATTAACAAAAGTGGAGAAGGGAAAGCGGAGCATATGAGTGAGAATTGCAAGTGATTTCTTTTTGACTAGAAACCAAACTATATGAAGGAAAAAAATAATACTGGCAATGCAATTGGAGAAGGATCCTAAGGGCCTTGAATGTCACACTAAGAAGTTTGCAAGCCACCAAATAGCTTAAGTAAGTGATACGGTGTCCTGACTGTGGCCATATTTCAGAAAGATAAATTTGCAAACAGCATACAAGATGGACAATGGTCAAGGTGGGAGAGAATAAAACCAAATATACAGAATCTGATAAGAGGCTTGCATCAGTCCACATAGGCTCAATTATATTATAGTAACAGACAACCCCTAAATCATAGCTGCTGAGACAGTAAGGGTTTATTTCTTGCTCATGCTATAGGTCACTTATGCTATAGGTCACTTATGCTATAGGTCACTTGTGAGGTGGCTAGAGGCTCTGCTCCTCATACCCTCTCTCCCAGATCCAAAGTGTCGGAGAAGCTAGGATTGCAATTACTTCCAGGTGCTTTGACAGAAGGGAAGTTACTTCATACCATATACAAAAACAAACTCAAAATGGATCAAAGATCTAACTGTAAGAGCCCAAATTATGAAACAATTAGAAAAAAACATAGGGATAAACCTTCAAGACCTTGGATTTAGCAATAGATATGACATCAAAAGTACTTATATAGGACATCAAAAGTCATCTTATATATGACATCAAAAGTATAAGCAATCAAAGAAAAAAAATAAATATTTGATCTCAAAAAAATTAAACACTTTGTGTTTCAAAGAACACCATCAAGAAAGTGAACAGACAACCCAAGGAATAGAAGAAAATACTGACAAATCATATATCTGATAAAGGACTTGTACCTAGAAAATATAAAGAATATATAAATATATTATTACAAGTCAATAATAAAAAGACAAATAACCCAATTTGAAAACAGGCAAAAAATATGAGTAAATGTTCCTCCAAAGAAGATACACAAATGGCCAATAAGCACATGAAAAGATGTCCAACATCATTAGTCATTAGGTAATTTCATGTCAAAACCATAATGACATAGCCACCTCACACCCAATAACAGGGCTGTAGTTAAAAAGTCAAATAATAAAAAGTGTTGGTGAGGACGTGAAAATATTGGAACCTTCATACACTGCTGGTGTAAATATAAAGTGGCAACATCACTTTGGAAAACAGTCTAACAGCTCATCAAAAATTTAAACATAGACATTCCTCTTGGGTATAAAACTCAGAGTGGAATTCCATAGCAATTCCACTCTTAGTTATATACCCAAGAGGAATGAAATAGGACCAGGCATGGTGGCTCATGACTGTTATCCCAGCATTTTGGGAGGCCAAGATAGGCAGATCACTTGAGGCCACGAGTTTGAAACCAACCTGGTCAACATGGCAAAACCCCATCTCTACTAAAAATACAAAAGTTAGCCAGGTATGATGGTATGGGCCTGTAGTCCCAGCTACTCAGGAGGCTAAGATAGAAGAATCACTTGAACCCAGGAGGTGGAGATTGTGGTGAGCCAAGATTGTGCTGCTGCACTCCAGTTTGGGCAACCGAGTGAGTGAGACTGTCTCAAAAAAAAATAAAAAAGGAATAAACAGGTCTATGAAAAACTTGTATGTAAATGTTCACAGTGGCATTATTCATAATAACTAAAAACAACCCAAATGTCCAACAACTGATGAACAAATAAAACATGGTATATACGCTCCATGGAATTTTATTTGGTCATAAAAAGGAATGAAGTGCTGATACATACTACATCATAGATGAACCTTGAAAACAAGTGAAAGAAGCCAGTCACAAAAAAGCATATATCATATGATTCCCTTTACATAAAATGTCCAGAATAAACAAATACACAGAGATGAAAGTAGATTAGACTAGGGCTGGGGGGGATGGAGATATTGGAGGAAGATAGCTAATGGGTACAGAGCTTCTTTTTGAGTTGATGAACGATTCTGAAGTTCATTGTGGTAATGGTTGCACCACTCCACGGATATATTAAAACCATTGAATTGTACTCTTTAAGTGGGTGAATGGTTTGCCATGTGAATTATATCTTAATAAAGCTATTACAAAAAATGGAAGTGAACATTGCCTTAGAGCACTGTATGTTTCTTTAAAAAAGAATGGCTTCCAATTGCACCTAGCTGCCTTGTACATTAGGTACCCTTATGTCCCACAGAAGGACCAGAAGCACATGCCTGACTTTTCCTGTTTTCTGTACACATGAAAAGAGTGAGCAAAATCTTTTCGCTACCTCTGACTTCAGCCAATACACAGACCTTACTGAGGGTCCAACCATTATGCTCACTGTACTCCTAAGGATGTCTGCTGTTCTGGATGAAGAATGTAACAGGACATTTTGGTGGCTTATCGAAAGCTGCTATTCCCAACACTCACCGCTTGGTACGGAACTCTGGAGGAAAGAGATGGGAAATGTTAATGGGGCTCAAGGTGCTTCTAAGGAGGAAATGGACTGAGACCTGCAGCTTTTCCCTTAAGGAAACCAAAGCTATTAGATTCTTCGTAATATACTGAGCTTTAACAGATGTTCTCAGTCAAGAAAGGACACCAATTAGAATCTCAACAGGTGGAGAAAAAGTCTAGAACAGAGACTGGCTCAGAGGCAGTCCCTTGGCTGTGGTAGAGGGAATAGTAGAGACCATCCAGGTAACCCTCATGGTCCCAAGACAGCAGCAAGCAGGATGGTAAAGAACACCAGGGACTCGGGTGTCTATAATGTGGAAAGCCTCCTAAGAGGGACAACCTGGAATTCCTACCCAGAGCACACAATAAAGACACTGTATAAAATGGTATGACTGAGGCACAGGTTTGTTTGCTGGTTCAGGATATTTAGACCTCATGCTTAACTAAAACCCTGCCAGCAAGCAATTCTCCAATGCCATTTTAATGAGATGTCACCTGTTAATTCCGTAAAGATAATTATCTTAAGTTGAATTTAAGATTAGCATTGTGATATTACTGGAAGCAGCATGAAATGGATATCTACCTTCATTATTTCTAGAAGAGAAATTGCACATAGAAAAACTTTTTATTGCCATAATCACTAGAGTTTTTTATTGAATGACAGCATACATAGGCAGGCTATCCACACTGTATGGGTTCCTGGACTGGTCCATTCTCACATTGCTATAAAAAAAATCTAAAATCGAATAATTTCTAAAGAAACGAGGTTTAATTGGCTTTTAGCCTTACAGAACGAGGTTCTGCAGGCTATACAGGAAGCATAGTGGCTTCTGCTTCTGGGGAGGGCTTAGGTAACTTGAAATCATGGTGGAAGACAAAGGAGGAGCAGCAGTTCACATGGCCAGAGAAGGAGCAAGACAAAGGGGGGGAAGGGCCACATACTTTTAAACAACCAGATCTGGTGATAACACATTCACTCACTATCCTGAGAACACCATCAAGGAGATGGTGCTAAACCATTCATGAAGGATGCGCCCTCATGATCCAATCGCCTCCCACCAGGCCCCACCTCCAACACTGGGGATTAAAATTCAACATGAGATTTGGGTGGGGACACAAATCCAAACCACATCAGCTCCCAACGTAAACTTGGTTCTGCCTGCTTCAGGGAAGGTTCTTTTGCATGTTCCATGGCTTATTCTCAAATTGTCCATATGATAACTCAATTAATCTCCACTTTTCCATTCTCAAAGACCCGAGAAACCTAAATTTGAAATCGTTATTTGACCTCATGATCATAAACACAAGCACTAACACTGAAATCATGAGATCATAATATCTGAGGATCTTCTACAGCAAAGGCAGTAAACTTTTTCTGTAAAGTGCCAAATGGTAATTGTTTCAGGTTTCATGGGCTGTACATTTTCTGTCACAACTACTCAGCTCTGCACCATAGACACTATGTAAACACATAGGCATGGCTGTGTTCCAATAAAACTTGTTTTACGAATAAACAGGTGCTGGGCCAAAGTTAGTCCAAGGGCCATAGCTGGCTGAGCTCTGTCTAGAACACCCTTAAATTATCTTAAACTTTATACTGTTATCGACCCTAACCCACAAGGAGTATGTTCCAAGACCCCCAGTGGATGCCTGAAACCTGGGATAGTATGGAACCCTATATATACTATAGATTCTGTTTTTTCTATATGTACATACGTATGTTAAAGTTTTAGGTGTGACAACAAAACCATAACAAATTTCTTCTTCCCTCTCCACAATTTCACAGATAGAAAGTTGGTTCTCACTATAGATCCTAGCAACCTCAGCATATAATTGTTTTTCTTTACTTGTAAGTCAAGAAAGTTCACCTTTTCACTTAAATGAAACGTTACAACATCTCTTTGGCATATTCGAATTTCCAGCATCACTACTCTTGTACCTGGGGGCCATTATTAAGAGAAATAAGTGTTACTTGGACACAAGCACTGTGATACCATGACAGTCAAGATGTGGCTACTGATTAGGTGGTGAATACATTGTGAACATGCTGGACAAAGGAATAATTCACATCCTGGGCAGGACAGAGCAGGATGGCTCAAGAGTTCATCACACTATTCAGAACTGCATGCAATTTCAAATTTATTGTTTATTTCTGGAATTTTCTATTTAATATTTTCAGACCATGGGTAACTAAAGCCACAGAAAGAAAAAGCACAGATTATGGGGGACTGCTGTATTATAATTAAAATGCAAACATAAAATTGTAAAATTATCTTATGTAACTCTTGAACTTTTGAGAAGGAGGATCTATGGACTTCTTTGAGAAGTACTTGCCTGAGGAAGCCAGAATATGGATACACGCCAGGAGAGATGAATTTTAACGCAGTTTGAGAGACAACATATACACTGTGAAAATGACCCCGGATGGCCCCTGAGGACAGAGGCTTGAATTTGCTATGCCTATGTCCCCCATTGGGTCTAGTGTAATGTCTTAACAACAGAGGGTGCTCAATAAATGATGGTTAAATAGATCAAGTAAAAATCAATGGAGGATTTCCAGTTTAAGATCTTACATGTAAAGAGCTTGGAAGTCATCACTCTTGTCTTCAAAATGAGGGAAAAAAAAGATGAACAAATTAAAAATCAACAACTTTTTTTTTTTTTTTTTTTTTTTTTTACTATCAGAGAGGTGAAATTGCAGGGCAAATCACCCATCCCAAAATCTGGGGAGACTGCTAAATACGGAAATCACAGCTTATTTTCAGTATTCACTAGTCTTACCTGAAGCAGAAGCCACTGGAGCCAGTAACTGGGAACACTTTGATGGTAATTTTGAAGAATTGATGGAGGCAGAGTGTGGACTACTCGAGGTTTAAAAACCATGGGGGCCCAGCCTTGGGGTGGCAGTAGGGGTATACAGGCCTTTCTGGGTTTTACCTCAAGGATCTCTACCAGATCCTCACAGTACAGAATGAAGAAAAAATCTCTTCCTGTCTCTAGTAGGGGAGGGAAAACAACAGGGGAAAAACAACAGCAGAGAACTATGCCCAGGGCATTCTTCATAACAAAAGCCTGTGCTCTGAGGGAAATCACTCTCCTAGAGCCCTGTGTGATCTAGCGGAAAGAGAAATTAGCGAGTTCTAACCCCTTCTGGGCTTCTCATCTCACTTTAGGGGAGGGGCAGGGCGAGGAATGCTTCTGAAGATTACAGTCCAGAGATTCAGGCCCACTTTCTTAAAAAGGGAGCTTCAATCTTAAGATTACAGAACACTTCCCCATTCCCACTCTCTAACCTCATCCAGCAGAGCTCTAGTATAACAACAGTGCAATACAACGGAGAGAACTGCACAACCCAGATTCCATTTAAGAAGGATTTCTTGGGAAGATGTAAAGACAACAGGAAAGAAGATAAAGGAAACTGAAGCCTCTGGCACCCACAGCTACAAATGGCATTAAACACAGCCCAGCTCCTGCCTGTTAATAGAAAACTTCACACTAAAAGTCAGTTATCTCTGTTTCTTTACCTAGCACAATTATGGCCAGCTTTTAACAAAAAAGTAAAAGATATGCTAAAAGGAAATAAAAAAACACACGTTAAAGAAACAAAACAAGCATAAGACTTGGTTATAACATAGATTTTGAGATTATCAGATAGGGAATTTAAAATAACTATGATTAATAGTTAAAGAATCTAAAGGAAAGTTAGCCAACGTGCAAGAACAGATGAGTAATGCAAACAAGGGATGGGACATCTTAAAAGAATCGAAAGGAGATCTGAGAAGTCAAAAATATTGTCACCGAAATGCAGAACGTATTTGATGGGATCATCAATACACTGAACATAGTTGAGGAAAAAAGTCAGAGACTGAAGAAATGTCAATAGAAACTTCCCGAAACAAAAATGCAAAGAGAAAGAAGGATAAAAAAATATGGAACAGAATGCCGAAGAACTGTGGGACAATTACAAAGGTATAACATTCGTGCAATTAAACTGGTGAAAGGAGAACAAGAAAAGGGAACAGAAGATATATTTAACATACTAATAGCTGAGAAATTCCCAAAATTAATGACAAACACCAAACCACAGATCCAGGAAGCTCAGAGAACACTAAGCATGTTAAATAGCTGAAAATTTATACCGAGGCATGTTGCACTGCAGAAAACCAAAGATACAGAGAACATTTTGAAGGAAAAGAAAACCTTACCTGTAGAAGAAGAAAGATAAAAATTATGTCATGCTTATCTTCAGAAACCACCCAAGAAAGAAGAGTGGAGTGAAATATTTCAAGTATTGAAAAAAAAGAACCACCAACCTAGAATCCTGTATCCAGTGAAATTATCCTTCGAAAGTAAAGGAGAATTTCAAATTTATTGTTCATAAACAAAATGCTATAAAATTTTGTTTTCTACAAACAAAAAATTGAGGGAATTGTTTATTTTATGCAAATAAGAAATTGAGGGAATTTGTTGTGAATAGACTTGCCTGTGCCAGACTTGCCTTGCCTTGCCTTCCAAGTGAAGGTAAATAATATAGGTCAGAAACTCAGATCAACATTTTTAAAAGGAAGAGCACTAGAAGGAATAAATGAAAAAGAAAGTAACATTCTTTATTTTTCTTATTCTTAACTGATCTAATAGATGACTTTGAATATTGTTCAAAGTACTAGTAGTAACAATGTACCGGGTGATTATAGTAGATGAATAAGTAATGTAAAGGGCAGTAATGTTATAAGAGAAGGAAGGGAAGAATTTGGAATGCTCTGTTATAACATAACTGCACTACCTGGGAAACAGTATATACTATTATTTGAAGGTAGACTTGATCAGTTGTAAATGTATGTAGCAAACTCTAGGGTAACTACTAGAAAATGGTTTTTAAGATGTCTAATTGATATGCTAAGAAAAGAGAAAAAATTATAGCATTATATCCATATATTAGAAAAGAAAAATATCTAAAGCCAATCATCTAAGTTCCCACGTTAGGAAACTTTAAAAAAAAGAGCAATATAAATCTAAAGCAAGTAGAAAGAACAAAATAATAAAAATTAGAACAGAAATCATGAAATTGAAAAAAATTAATGGAGAAAACAAACAACGAAACCAAAATCTGGTTCTTTGAAAATGTCAGCAGAACTGATAAACTTCTAACTTGGCTAACCAAGAGCAAAGAAGAGAAGGCATAGATTACTAATATTGAAAATGAAAGAGGAATAAATACTATTGATCTCATGGACATTAAAAGGATACTTTTAGAAATGTATGAAAAACTCTATTCTCACTAATTTGATAACTTGGTGGAAATGGACCAGTTATTTGAAAGACACAAACCATTAATATCAAAACTCACATATGAAGAATAGAATATCTGAATACTGAAGAAATTTAAATAACTAATAACCTTTTGAAAAAAAGAATGCGCCCATGCCCAAATGTCACCAATAAATTTTACCATTTAAAAAAGAAATAGCAATTCTCTCCAAGCTCTTCTCTAAAAAATAAAAGCAGAGGGAAGCTCCCTAACTTATTCTATGAGGCCACCACTACCCTGACACCAAAACCAGATAAAGACATTGCAATAAAGAAAAACTTAGACCAATATCTCTCATGAACATAGATACGAACTCCCCAACAACGTACTAGCAAATTGAATAAAACAATATATAAAAAGAATCATGCAACATGCCTGAATGAAATTTAATCCAGGTATGCATGCTAGGCTTAACATTTTAAAACCAATTAATATAATTATAACATTAACAACTTGAAGAAGAAAAATCTTATGATCATATCAACGGATGCAGAAAAAGCATCTGAAAAAATTCAATACCCATTCATGATAAAACTGTCAGCAAACTAGAAATAGAGGGAAACGTTCTCAACTTGACAAAGAACAGCTGCAAAAAACCCTACAGCTAACATTATATGTAATAATGAAAAACTAGATGCTTTCCCCCCAAGATCATAAACAAAGCAAGGATGTCTCCTCTCACTGCTCATATTCAAAAATCACACTGGAAGTCATAATTTATGAAATAATAAAAAAGGAGATAAACATATGGATTATCAAGGAAGAAATAAAGCTGTCTTTTGTTTGCAGATGGCACGACTGTCTATATACAAAATCCCAAAGACTCAACAAGAACAGCAACAAATAACCTCCTGGAACTAAGTGATTATAACAAAGTTTCAGGAAACGAGATTAATATATAAAAGACAAATCTTTTCTATATACCATCAGTGAACAATTGGAACAAGAAATTAAAAGCACAATACCCTTTCCATTAGCACACATACACACAAGGAAATACCTCGGTATAAATCTAACAATCTATGTACCGGATCTGTGAGGAAAACTATCACACTCTAATGAAAGAAATTTTAAAAGATCTAAATAAATTATATTTAATCATCTGTAAATATCCAAATTTACAAATATATAAATCTATAAAATATTTATCTGTAAATCTGGTATTTAAATATTAAAAATATTCTATGTTCATAAATAGAAAGAGTCAATATTGCTAAAATGTTGATTATTTTCAACTTAATTTATAGATTTAATGTAGTCACAATCAAAATCCCAATAATATATTGTGTGGCTATCAACAAACTGCTTCTAAAGTTTATATGGAAAAGCAAGTTTATATGGAAAGGCAAAAAACCCATTTATTATTTTATGAATTCACCACAGAATACAGAAAAAGAACAAGGTAGGAGCACTGACATTACCCAACTTCAAGCTCCAGTAATCCAAATGTCTTGGTATTGTGGAAAGTATAGGCAAAGACATCAGAACAGAGTAGAGAGTCCAGAAATAGACCCACACAAATATAGTTACTAATCCTTGACAAAGGAACAAAGGTAATTCAATTTAAAAAGATAGTCTTTTCAACAAATGATGCTGAAAAAAATTGGACATCAATAAGTAAAAGAAAGAACAAGGAAGGAAGGGAGGGAGGAAGGGAGAGAGGGAGGGAGAGAGGGAGGGAGGGAGGGAGGGAGGGAGGGAGAGAGGGAGAGAGGGAATGAGCAAAGATCTGAATCAATACCTAACTTTAAAAAAATATAGAGATGGTAAACAAGTACATGAAAAGATGCTCAATATCATATGTCATTAGGGAATTGCAAATTAAAACAACAGTGAGATACTACACATCTATTAGAAAGGCTAATCTACAAAAAATACTGACAGTACCAAACACTGGTTAAGAACACAGAAAAACAGAAATTCTCATTTCTTGCTAGTGGGAATACAGAATTGTACAACCACTTTGGAAAACCATTTGATAGTTTCTTCCAAAGCTAAACACAGCCTTATCCTATGTTCCAGCAATCAAGCTCCTAGGTTTTAAAACTTACGTCCACACAAAACTTACACACAGATGTTTATAGCAGTTTTTGCAATAATATCACAATCACCAAAATCTGGATGTCCTTCAACAGGTGAATGAATAAGAATGTAGTGGTATATACATACATGGGAAGATTTTTGTTTCATAAAAAGAAATGAGCTTTGAAGCTATAAAAAGGTATGAAGGAAACTTAAATGCATATTGCTAAGTGAAAGAAGCCAGTCTTAAAAGGCTACATACTGTATGATTTCATCTATAGGGCATTCTGGAAAGGCAAAACTGTGGAGACAGTAAAAAATCAGTGGTTTCCAGAGGTTGGGAGACAGGAGGGGAGGAGAGATGAATAGGTGAAGCACAGGGGATTTTTAGGGCAATAAAACTCTTCTGTATGATACTGTAATGATGGATATATGACATCATACATTTGTTAAAACCAATAGAACTACACAACCCAAAGATAAACTTTAATGTAATCTATGAACTTCAGTTACTAATATTGTATCAATATTTTTTCATTAACTGTAGCAAATGTTCCATACTAATACACGGTGTTAATAATAGGGAAACAGTGGAACATTTGGGAAGAGGAGGTTCTATACTATGAGCTTAATTTTTCTGTAAATCTAAAACTGTTCTAAAAAATAAAATCTAATAACCCTTTAAAAATCAACACAGGGCAAATTGCCACATGTAAGATTCACAGAGTAAAAGAATGATTTAAAAAAAGAAAGAAAGAATGCTGAAGATCAAATAGTTTCAGATCTAGCAGAGGCCTTAGAACTGGTTATACTCTTACCACATCTTCACTGGGCCGTTACGGAGTGTCACTGTCTGCATGAGGCACTGCAAGTATACTGAAAACAAGACGACCCCCGTCACAACATAGCAGTAAGTGAAAAAATTCAAATGATTTTATTTTTGATGTGTGCATGAATAAGAGAGAGAATAGAGGGGAGAGAGAGAGAACATTGAGAGGATGCTCACCAAGACATTAACAATGATTATTTCTGGATGACCTTTTATTTTCTTTTACTAGTTGCTATCATTTTATAGTGTTTCTATGATAAGTGTGCTTTGCTATTATAATAAGAAAATTAAATAACAAAATGTTCCTTTATTCTAATGATGCCACTTCAGAAAATGCTACCAGGTGAAGTAAATTTGAAGCCAGGATTATGAAAGTAAATGAATTGGAACAAGTGGGTGAGTGGCCGGGACGAGTCATTTCTCTCAGGGAAGGTGCACAGCAAGGAGCCCCATGCACTGCATGGAGTGTGTTTGGCAGCTGCAGAGGACAGGCTCAGCTGCTTCCATGGTGGATGTCATTCAGTGGCAGCAACACCTGACCACCAACAACTACAACCAGCTTTGCCATCCTGATCGTTTTCGACACTAATTTCCACTGAGTTTCCTCAAAGAACAGTTCACAGAAAACTAGTTATCAAAATATTAGTAGGTAGAATTCTATTAAATTAAAGACTAGCACAGTTATTTACAGAAGAACACACCAAAGCATTTATTATTCTATGATGCAATGAAAACAGAGAGTATAGTGTTTCCAAAATTTGAGAAAAAGTAATTCTCCCTGCTTTTCCTTTCTTTCTTTCTTCCTACAGTCTTTCTTCATTTTTCTCTTTCTCTCTCTGGTGGGGACAAGAGAATTTCATGGAATCGGTGTCATTTGGTACATACTTGAAGAACTGTTACTCTGCCCGATGTCACGCCAATGGTTTCTGGGCTATGATTCATTGTGTTTGTCAATATAGCTCTCAGTATTCCTACCACCGAGCACAGCAGCTAGCACATAGAAGACTCTCAATAAATACTTGTTAAATAAGTAAATGAATGAATTCATTAAGAAAAACTGAATTACTACCAAACTCTATATTTTCTTATCTCACCTAGATTTGACTTGCACTTTCCTACAGAGAAAAGAAGTCACCCAGGTTTACAATGAACAGCCCAACTTGAACAGTTTACCAAGGCATAGAATTCAAAATCTAGATCTTCTCACCAGGACTCTCTCCAGTGCCTCTCCTAGTTGCAAATGTAATCATCCTCCCAGCCGAGAGTCAGGGACAAACCAAGGAGTGAGTCTGTTGTTCATCTTGCAACATCTCTTTCAATAAATTTAACTTGCTTCACAAGAGTCCATTGGGAATGGCCCCCCAAAAAACAGTCACTTGGATTATTTAAGTGAATACATGACAGTCAATGCAATAAGGCTTTGCCCTCCCCAGTTCCCCATCAAAAGTTTAACAAGGACATGGTTTTCCCAAGGGAAAAAAAGGAGCATAGTCTTGTAACAGCTGTCCCAGAGGATAGACTGTACATGGATTACAACTAACTTGAGTCAAGCGTCTTGAACTGAGAAAGTGCATGTTCCCTCAGATATCTTCCTGCCCTGAAATGCTTAGCCCCTTCAGTACTTAAAGCCCCTACCTTCTGCAAGCTTCTCACCCTGAGGAATGATCAAACCTCATTCTTCTCGGGACTGAAGAAGCCCTTTAGCCCCTCAAAATATAATAAAGGAAGACTCTGTAGCCAAATTTCAGGCCTAAATTTGAAATACAAGTATTTGAACTGATCATCATCTCCACATGCCACATGAATATAACTTTCTTCTAGAAAAGAACCCCCAGCTGATTGTGCTGTAAGTATTTTAGGCAGAAGGTTTTAAGTCTAAAGCCATTCTAAACTCTCAAAACTTTGTACATCCAAGGAAAGCAAACTGAAAGTAAGTATAGCTAGAGTAGAAATAAGAGTAGGCTTACTCTTGTTTCTAAGAGCATTTCTTTTTCTCTTATTTCTAAGATTAATTTCATCTCGATTTCAACACTCATGCCATTGTATTGTCCAGACTACTAGATGCAGCTGCACAAGGGATTTCTAAAGTCACATAGGGAAGCTGGACTAAATTACTCTGAAGGGATATGTGCCATTTCTAAGTTTGTGGTTTGCTCCACTATGTTTAAAGCAAAGGTTATTAGGTACTAATGCTGCACAGATTTTCTAAATATTCTGTATTTGCCAGTGGTGAGGCCAGATGTGGACCACATCAGGAGAGACATGCGTGACAGCTTTTTCCTAAATGTCCATGATGAATTATAATTTGCAAAGGGGAAAATTGTAGCTGTGTGGTGCCAGGATGATTTCCTCCAAATAATGCTACTCCAGTCAGGTCATTTTCTCCTCAGAGTGAGTCAGAGCTCCTTTTGAGGAAAACCTAAAGTCTGGCATTAGAGGCCTCAGTCATCTGCTTTTCCTCCAGACTATCCCAAAGGATCCCTGCATGCCAGGACCACCTCTCAACTCTCCTGCATATGTTGCTTGGGTGGCTCCCTCTGTCTGGAATACCCTCTTATACCCTTCAAAACTTGGCTCAAATCTCATCATTTAAAGGAGTCTTCCCTCCCCAGCCTCCCTCCACCGATCATTCTCCTGTATTTGGCATTCGCCGCAGGTATCCATAGCTGTCGCTATGACTGTTGGTGGTGGCAGCTGGAAAGCTCAGCATCGAATCTGAGGCTCCATGAAGCAAGCATGGGGAGCAGCCTCCCTGGGGGCATTTGCACACTTTCCTCTTCCCCCTTCACTATATGTCCCATCCTTGAAATTGTTTTGCTTTTTCATCCACTTTGTTATGTTGATTTATTGTTACATGGTATCTTAAGTCCTTTCTTTGGACTACATTGGCATGTGTTTTTTGCCCGCACATGTTCTCTGTGAATGTGTGAGCTTCATACACTCCTCTGAGAGAAAAATAATCATCTCAGAAGCAAGACGTCTTCCTCTGTTCTAATTTCTGTCCTAATTTCTAAGAACCAACATTTTTTTGTTCTTTCTTTGATTAAAACAGTATGTATGCAAGACCCCTTATATAATATCATCTATAACCCAGAGTTATTACCCCAGGTTACACAAGAAAAAAACACATAATCAAAAGACTAGACAGAACAATCCATAAACTGGGAGAAAATAGTCACAAACTATGCATCCAATGAAAGACTAATATCCAGAATCTACCAGGAACTCAAACAACTCTGCAAGAAAAACAACAAGCCCACCAAAAAGTGGGCAAAGAACACAAATCAGCAATTCTCAGAAAATATATATAAACAGCCAACAAACACATGAAAAATGTTCAACATCACTAATTATCAGGGAAATGCAAATTAAAACCACAATGATACCACCTTACTCCTTCAAGAATGCCCATCACTAAGAAGTCAAAAAACAATAGATGTTGGCTTGGATGTGGTGTAAAGGGAACACTTCTACACTGCCAGTGGCAATGTAAACTAGTACAACCACTATGGAAAACAGTATGGAAACTCCTTAAGAACTAAAAGTAGAACTACCATTTGACACATCAATCCCACTACTGGGTATCTAAGCAAAGGAAAAGAAGTCATTACATGAAAAAGACACATACACATACGTGTTTATAGAAGCACAGTTTACAACTGCAAAGATAAGGAACCAACCTAGGTGCCCATCAACCAACAAGTGGATAAAGAAAATGTGGTATACATACAACATGGAGTACTACTCAGCCATAAAAAGGAACAAAATAATGTCCTCTGCAACAACTTGGTTAAAATTGGAGGTCATTATTCTAAGTAAAGTAACTCAGGAATGGAAAATCAAACATAGTATATTCTCATTTATAAGTAGGAGCTAAGCTACAAGGATGCAAATGCATAAGAACAATATAATGGACTTTAAGGATTCAGAGGGGAGAGGTGGGAGGGGCATGAGGAAGAAAAGACTACATACCGGGTAGAGTGTATACTGCTTGGGTGACATGTACTTCAAAATCTCAGAAATCACCTGTAAAGAACTTATCCATGTAACCAAAAACTGTACCCCAAAACTGTTGAAATAAAAATAAAAAATTTGAAAAAACTAAATGGTTGACCCAAAGCCACACAGTTTATAAGGCAGAGTCAAGACTTGAACTCAGGCCAACCTAACTCAAAATGCCTTGACTCTGTATTCACTAAAAGTGTCCAGCACCAAAACAGACACATGAAGTGTCTAGCACCATAACAGGCACTCAGTGGCCTGTACTAATTCATTGTTGAAGTATGACCCAAAAACACTTGGCACAGAATTGAATAAAACCATAAAGGCAAAGCTACTGAAAATTGAGATTGCAAAATTGGTAGAATTGGCTTCACAAAAAGCTGAAGAGATTCTAATTAGGTCTATCGGAGAAAGACAACACAGACGTGCTAAGGTAACCAAAACACTCTGGAGGTGGGTGAACATAATACTAGAAGAGGTGCCATGAGCTGATGTCCAAATTTGAATACAAAAGACAAAGAATAGATGGGCACACTTGTTTAGACTTATAGGTCCAGGGCAAACTGATCCAACTGTGGAATCACTGAACCCCCCTTTGGTTTCAGTGAGGGTATCCTTGGTAGTTATTTTCAGCCCTGAGGGGTCTGACAAAATGGGACAGACAAGCTTTTTACTTCTGAAGCCAGAGTATAGAATCTTTGTTCATTGAGACTCTTCATACATGTTACCTTTTCTAATACTGTCCCTAACTTCCCCCAGTGTTTCATGTTTATTATATTTACACGTGGTCTTATAACAATGTGTCTATGTCTGTCTTGCTATATTGCCCAGGCTGGTCTCAAACTCCTGGGCTCAACCAGTCCTCTCACCTGAGCCTCCCAAAGTGCTGGGATTATAGGTGTGAGCCACTGCACCTACCCTAATTCTTAAACTTATATGGAGGAGCAAAGACCTAAGAGTAAATAAACCACTCCTGAAAAGGAATATCAAGACTTATTCCAAAGCTGAAATAACAAAGACAGTGCTGTACTGGCACAGAAATAGACAAATTGCCCAGTGGAACAGACAGAGAACCCAGAAACAGAGACAGAGAGAACAAGAGAAGGGTGGGACCTTGAGGATGGCAGAGAAGGCACTGCAGATGACAAGGATACAGTGATCTCTTCAATAAATAGTGGAAGGCCTTTGGTTAACTACATTGGGGGAAAAAAACTGGCTAATCTCTGCTTCGCACCATACAGAAAAATCAAATGCTAGTAGTTTTAAGACTTAAATGTACAAGGCAAAACTCTAAAACTTTTTAAGGCAACATGGGAGAATATCTTTAGAATGTCAGAGAGGTGATGGTTTCTTAAAGAAAACACAAAACTATGAAAGAAAAATAATAAATTTGGCTATGTTCAAATTAAGAACTTCTGTTTAACAGTAGACTCCATGAAGAAAGTGATCAGAAAGGTGACAAAGTAGAAGACATTTGCAATATACATAACCAATATAATCCAGATAAAAATGATGTTTTTAAAATCTTATTGAAGTTCAATAAAGAAGTTAATATATACATAGTTCACAGAACAGAAAATATGAATAGCCCACAAATATGTAAAAGACTCTTCAACCTCATTAGTAATTGCAGATACTAAGATACCAGCAAGACTTTACTTCTTACCCACTGGATTGGCAAAAATTAATAAGGCTGATATTGTTAAAAACTTGGGCTGGGTGCAGTGGCTTATGCCTGTAATCTCAGCACTTTATGAGGCGAAGGCAGGCAGATTGCTTTGAGCTCATGAATTTGAGACCAGCCTGGGCAATATGACAAAACCACATCTCTACAAAAAATGCAAGAATTCATCAGATGCAGTGGTGCACATCTGTAGTCCCAGCTACTAGGGAGACTGAAGTGGGAGGATGGCTTGAACCTGGGAAGCAGAGGTTGCAGTGAGCTGAGATCACGCCACTGTACTCCAGCCTGGGTGATAGAGCCATACCCTGTCTCAAAAAAAAAAAAAAAAAAACGGAAAAGAATAAATCTTGGGAAGAATATGGTTCAACTTGGTGTGGTAGCGGTGCCTCTAGTCCCAGCTACTCAGGAGGCCAAATGAGGAGAATTGCTTGAACCTGGGAGAGGGAGGTTGCAGTGAGCTGAGACCATGCCACTGCATTCCAGCCTGGGCAACAGAGAAAGACTCTACCTCAAAAAAAAAAAAAAAAAAAAAAAAAAAGGAAATAACAATAAAAGCTTGCAGTTTTATGATAGTCAAGAAAGAAAGAGAGAGAGAAAGAAAGAGGGAGAGAGAAGAAAAAAAGAAAGGAAAGAAAGAAAAAGAAAGAGAGAGAAAGAAAGGAAAGGAACGGAGGAAGGAAGGAAGGAAGGAAGGAAGGAAGGAAGGAAGGAAGGAAGGAAGGAAGGAAGGAAGGAAGGAAGGAAGGAAGGAAGGAAGGAAGGAAAAACGGGAAAAAATCAGGTGCCCAGGCTTTTCTGAGAATACAGAAACAAAATTCTTTTTGTTACTCACAATTCTTCCATACTAACCAACACATAGCATCAGAGGTGGACCCCAGTGAGGCCCTGTAGGTCAATCACTAATTACATAGATGAGGAAACAGAGGCTCAGGGATAACATGTGACTATTCCATGACCACCTGGCAGAGCCAGGAGCCAAACCCACGTCTCCTGATACTTATTCTCTTAGGCCAAGTCCCCAGGCAGTGCCCTTCAGTCTAGTAGCTAATAAAAGAAAACTCCAGTCTTCTTTATCTTTGTAGCTCTAAGACCTGACACAGGGCTTAATAATTTGTTCGCCATCAAAATGTTTTGTTTACTGAATATTATGGAATTCCCATTGGATTCGTCACAAGACGTCCCCGAAGTGGTAAAAATTCTCTTTTCTGGTTGGGGGGCTTCACACCAAGGTTCCTGGAAGCAAGACAGAAGAAATTCTCAGCCATGTCATGAATGGGCATGGCCAGAACTCGTATGTGGGCATACGGGAGGAGATCCCTGTGGCAGCCAGGGCTGTGTTTTCTAACCGGCTCCAGCAAGCCAGCCTACCGTGACTGACTTCTTTAGCTTAAGGTGCAGAACTCAAGGGAAAGGAGCCAAATCCTATGAATGTGCCTGTGTTGCCTCCAAGGGAAGGAGTGGCCAGGATCGTGGCTTGAATGTGGAAGGAACAGTGGAAACCTAATGTCTGCAGAATAGGCTGGCAGGTGCCACATTATGTTAGTAAGCTCCTGGCTTCCATCTCACTTCATTAGAAGCTTTTCTGAACTTCAGGTTTCCCCAGTCCCTGATTCTAGGGGTTAACCTTCCCTGGGGTCTCATTCTTCCTCCATGGGTTTTTCTAGACCTCCCCTATCCCCAGGGGGCTGAGGCAGGGCCCGGGTTTGTAGCTCCTATCTGGGAGAATGTGCAGCAAAGGGTCACAAAACAGAGCTGGGGGACTGGCCACCCCAGAGGGATGCTGAGGCCCAAGTGTCCCAAGGGGCCCTGATTTTCCCACCTGCCACCATCAGTAGCCAAGTTCTCTGATTTCATCTCAACACTTTCTTGAGGGCGTTGAGTTTTGACTCTTTCCATTCATGATATGTCTCCCTTTATTCAAATCTTATTTTATATCCCTCAATAAAGTTTCTTGTATTCTTCATCAAATCCTCCACATTTCTCAATAAGTATATTCCCAGATGTGTTTCATTTTTGGTGACTCAGGCCAATAGTCTAATAAGGCAAAATAAAGGGCTCCTTCTGTCCTGAGATGCTTGCTGGCTGGGAGCGCTACTGATGACCTAAGGCCCCGGATGCACCCGTTGTTTATGGATCATGGATGGCTTTTCTTCTGGGATGAAGCTCTACCTTCTCGAAGGTTGTACTAAGATCAGATGCTTGTTTGCAATTTCTGGTTTGTGCAGGTCCCTCCCAAGGGTCTGTGGAGAAGGTGTGGCTCACTGCAGTGGGGGTCTCAGCACGATTTCCCCCATGACAGTCCTGCCAAGAGCAGGAGTGGCCACCCCAGCTTGTCACCACACCTTGGCCCTTTGCCCATGACATGCAGAAGGGGCCATAAGAAGATAAGAGAAGATGCTTTCTTCTCAGCTGAGGCTCACGGGTGCCTGCTCTGGGGAACGTCAGTGGCAGGTGCAGCTCTCAGATGGCTGATGTCCTCTTTCTTCAATCCTACACACGCAACTTTGGAACTTACACCTCTTCCGTGGGGCTTTCAAGATACAGAGGGTCTCTGGCTTTGAAATCAGTTTCGCTTGGATGTGTGAAGCCCAATATACAGATGTTGCCTATGTTTGTGTTTTTTTGTTAAACTGAGTTTTAAATGCCCAGAAATTGTGGGCTTCAACTTCTGTGCCTGGTTTTCCATGGTGCTGATCTTGATAGTCCACCTTTAAGACCTGTGGTCACAGGAACTGTCTCCAGACATGGACACCTGGATGTGCCAGAAGACATCGTGCTTTGGTAGGCCCGGCAGCCCAAGTGGCCGGCAAAGGGAGGGCAAGGTCTCTGTGACTGGGGAGGCACAGGTCCAGAAGCTTGTGAGGGCTCTGCCTGCCCTGCTGCTGTCCCCACCTGGTCCTTTGGGCATCTGTCTTTTAAAGGATATAAAACAGCTCACTCCTTTTCAACTGCTTTAATGTTTCATTCCTAATTCAGCAGAAAAATTCCCTTACGTTTCACAAAAATAACATAAACCTTGGTGGTATTTTTATTTATTTATTTATTTTGAGACAGTTTTGTCCTCATTGCCCAAGCTGGAGTGCAATGACGCCATCTTGGCTCACTGCAACCTCTGCCTCCTGGGTTCAAATGATTCTCCTGCCTCAGCCTCCCAAGTAGCTGGGATTACAGGCATACATTACCATGCTCAACTAACTTTTTGTATTTTTAGTACAAATGGGGTTTCACTAGGTTAGCCATGCATGTCTCGAACTGCCAACCTCAGGTGATCTGCCCACCTCAGCCTCCCAAACTGCTGGAATTACAGGCCTGAGCCACTGTGCCCAGCCAGCAGTATTTTGTTTTTCTAAAGTACCAGACCTCAGGGTAAAAGGTGAAAGGGCACTGGGCATGTGTTCCAAGGAGCTGTGCCCCAGGCAGATGTTCCTGAGACAACCTACAGCACCTCGTACAAGCCAGGGTCCCCTTACACTTTGTCCCATCTGAAAATGAGAGCAGTAACACCTACCTAATAACCTGGGGTGAGACCAAATGACTTGGCCAAGAGCTGTGCAAGTCTGATGTATTATAGACCAACAGCAAATGTAATATCTCATTTCAGGACAATGATTTATTTAACGACTCCCAGCAGACAGAATATAAGAGATTCTTTTAACTCTAGGAATTGACAGCAAGAAAGAAAACAGTAATAACAGTTCCTACTATTGAGCACTTACTACATGCCAGGCGCTGTGCTAAGGCCTTCATGTAAAGTATTTTATTTATTCTTCAGGCAGGTAATTTTATTCACCTCCTTTTTAACCAGAGGAAAGAGATAAAACTAAGTTTAGCAAATTTTCTGCTTCTAAGAGGCAGAGCTGGGATTCAAAGTCAAAATATCAAAAATTTTGAGCCATGCTCCAATAAATGTCCAAGCTGTCATGAAGAATAAAACACAACCATGAATAGGCACAGTCACAGAAGAAGAACAAAATTCACCATATTTACAAGTCAACATTTTATAAGGTGTACTATGGGCATTTACCATCAATTTATCCAGTGTAAACAGGGCCAGAAGGAGAGAGAGAGAGAGAAAGAGGGATGACTGATAATTTGGAAAGACATCATGGAGGAAACGGTCTGTTACCTGCGGTTTGAAGAATGAGGAGTATTTCGACAAGTGGAGGAGAGAAAATATGTCGCAGGCAAAGGCAGAGGAGCACGAAGGCTCAGAAACAAAGCACGTGTTTTGTGCGGCTGGAATGTAAGAAAAGTAAAAGGAGACATGGCTAAAAGCAGAGACTGAGACTGCTAATTGTCCCCTAGTATTCATTTGTCCCTCTTTTTTTAGTAAGAAATCCCTCATTTTATCTTGACACTGGGCTGCCTGGCAGGAGACTACCATTCCCGCCTCTCTTGTGGCAACATGTGTCCATGTGACTAGGTCTGTGTCTGTCCTGGAACTCAAGTGATGTGCTATGAAAGCACTGCCCCAGGACTTCCCTCTTTCCCCTTTCTCTGGGATGGAAATGCTGACAACTAGTGCAGCTGCCTGGGACCCACACTGGCATCCACAGGCAGAGGGTGACAAAGCTGCCCACCAAACCTGGACACTCACCTGTAGGCACATGAGACAGGAAGAAGCTTTATCTTATTTAAGTAATGGTACTTGGGGTTCTGGTACAACCTCCAGAATCACAAATATTTACTGTCTGACCCCAATTAACACAGAGCCCACTCTTACAGGGCCTTAAATTCCATGGTAATGTTTGGAAAATAATTGGCAGGCAATAGGGTCTTAGTTTGAAGCATCCGTGCTCACACAGAGAGGTAGCAACCCAGTTCTCTTTTCTTAAAGAGCACTAATGTATTAATGGCACACCTTTTGAGCAACTGAATTTTAAATGATGTTAGAGCTAGAACATGGGGTCAGGAAAATGTGTTTGCCAGGATCTCAGAGCACAGGGTAGTATAGGCTTTATTGAGAGAATTTTGCTTTCAAAACCAGAAAAAGGGAAAAGAAAGTATATTAAATATGTGTCTGAGCAAAATTCCACAAGATATTTTTTGCCCTTGGGCTTCACTAAAGCGTTATGCCCAGTTACTCTGGGAAAGGATTAATCTAAGGTGGGCAAAGTTTAAACCAATGGCACTTAAGTAACACCCACCATTTTTCTTCTTCCACATCAGAACACAACAAATGAGACTGCCAACTAGAGTAAGGTCTGTCTTATCTACGTGCTTTTTAAAGAGATGGGTATTTCAGAGAAGTTAATTTTCCGGATATCTGAAGGTTAAGTTCCCTTCTGTTACTTTATCATTGGCCACAACAATTAAACTGCTGCTACTGTTTTCAAGATGATCGAAACAGCTACAAACACAGGCACTAGACTGCATGCCAGCAAGCATCAGAAGACGATCGTCGGGGTAATCAGAACCAGCATGTTCCACTTCTTTTAGATTGCCATTGTAACAGAAACACACACTGAAACATTTTCTAGAGAATGCAGGATAAATCTATAGCTCTCATGTTTGAGAAATCCAGTTGTAAGCCAATAACATTTTGAGACATGTGGTCTATTAATTAATCACTGTTCTTTCATAAATATTGCCTTATAAACATATATTCAAGACATTATTTAACATGTGCTATGTATTAAGTATTTCAGCTACACAGACTTATTCCCCATGGATCTGTGCTGACGGAGGAAAAATTTAAGTGAAAAGCAAAAGTTTGTATTTCTCTAATTGCACCTAAATCAAATAAGCAAAAAGTCGGGATACTTTTACTGGAAGATAAAACAGTTCATTGGTTTGTGAGGTACTTGCATTCTTAGAAAGGGGTGTATTTTACCACCGTGTAAAAAAGTATTTGTGTTTCTATGTAAAATGGAGTTCACATCTAGGTTCGAGCACTGTAAGTTTTGTACCCACATGAATTTGTGGTGGAACATTACAAAGTACAGGATGGGGTCGGGCATGGTGGTTCCTGCCTGTAATCCTGCACTTTGGGAGGTTGAGGCAGGCAGATCACTTTAGGTCAGGAGTTCAAGACCAGCCTGGCCAACACAGTGAAACCCCATTTCTACTAAAAATACAAAAATTAGCTGGGCATGGTGATACATTCCTGTAATCCAGCTACTTGGGAGAGTGAGGCACGAGAATCACTTGAACCCAGGAAGTTGAGGCTGCAATGAGCTGAGATTGTGTCACTGCACTCCAGCCCGGGTGACAGAGACCGTGTCTCAAAAAAAATAAAAATAAAAAGCACAGGACGGTGCTGTGCATAGCAGGATGACCAGCACCCCTGAGCCCACCTACTAAATGCCAGCAACACTTCCAATCATTGTGAAAGTAAAACCACCCCCAAAACTCTCAAAATGCTTCTCTGGGGCAGTAGCACTCCCCCTGAGTGAGTACCACTGTCAGAGTACTTCATCCAAGGCGCTGTCTTGATTCATTTCCTGGGACATATGGCAGTGCACCTGCACCACCTCAGCCTGGACATGCGCACTGGAAAACTGGTAAGGGGAGGTGTTCACACAAATTACCAGGCTTGCTGCTGGCTTCAGATTACATGAGGCTCTGAGCTTGAGTGTCTCACTCTCTCAAGGAAAGCATACTTTGCATCACTGAGCTGATGCAAGAAAAAAGGTGGGAAAAGGAGGGAAGCATTCCCATGGTTTCAGCCTCCTCAGTCACCCTTACCTGCTCAGGGCCCCACAGCACTCGGTAGAGGAGGTAATAACCAAGTGGATTTTAGCCACAGTGACAGTGAGCATTAGGGACACAGGCCGTCACCCCCAGAAGCTTTTTTCTTTCATTGCCTACTGGAAAGCAAGGAGTATGGTAGGGAATTGCAACAGGCAGGTGGGGCTGGAAAGGTGGAATGTTAAATTCTCCTAAGAGAGAAGAGGGCAGAAAGACAAGGACATGAATTGCCAAATCTGAAAAAGTTTACCTGGCATCTTCAGGTGAGGGTATGGGAGGTTTTCTATGCCCTCCTGTTTTAGGGATAGATATAGATGGCCCAGGTACAAAGAGTATTGTGGACGGGAAGGCAAAGGAAGGCAGAAGAGCCCTGCAAGCTGAGATCCTCACAAAGAAGTCTCCAGTTAACTGGTAATGAGATAGGAGGCAGGTGGGGCTTGATTTAAGACTGGCCAAACCAGTCAGGAGCGGTGCAGAAAGCACCTCTCCATAAGACACGCCCACCAAAGCCATGACAACTTGCCATTACCTTAGCAACATCCAGTAGTTACCGCCCATTTTCTAGCTATTTCTGAATAACCTGATCCTTAATTAGCATGTCATTAAAAGTGGGTATAAGCATGATTGCAAAACTGTCCCTCAACTGCTACTCTCTGCACGCTGCTTATGGGGTAGCCCTGCTCCACAGGAGCGGTCACACTGCCACGGCCTCAGTAAAGCTGTTTTCTTCCTCTGCCTGCTCACTCATGAATTCCTTCCTGGGCAAAGCCAAGAACCTGCCCTGCATCAGTAACTCTTAAAATAGCCCAGTTGAACTGAAAGCATAGCATTCCAAAGATTCAAATGATTCTAAGCTAAACATGCAGGTCTGTATGTCCTTAGGAAGTAGAGGGGTTGGCCAGGAACCCTGCATGGGGGAATAACTAGCTGTGAGGTCCTCTGACTATAAGGTTTTCCTTCCTGGAGTCGGTCTAGCGAGGTTCTTTAACCAACACGAAGTAGAAGAACATCAGTGATACAGGGCTCCCTGCCAAATTCGGCCTCTCCTTGCTTTGCTTTCTGAAGTTCTCTCTCTATTGTCTCTATCTCTATCTATCATCTCTTGCTCTCTCAGCAACTTTTTAGTTATTGAAACTTGTCAGCCAAGATATGTTTGTCGTGCTTTTGGTAACCCTAGAGGAATAGAAATAGCATTATTTGCTATGAGATTTTTTTCTCCTTATTTTCAAAGATCTGTGCGCAAATTAGAAATTCTACAAATTAATGGCTTTAAATTCCAACCTGTAATGTACTAAATGCTGTGGGGTGCTGGCTATACACCCACTTCAAGAACAAGGCTCATCCCCCCAGCTTCTGGGAATGTTATCTGCTGGTGCCCTCAGTCAAAGGGAGCTGCCCCACCCAAAGCTACAGGGCCTCCAGGGAAGCAGCAGGCACACAATGGGTGATTGATGCAAAGGGACAGAGGCCTGAGCACGGGGCCTTAATTTGGAACATCTTTGAAGGGCTTTTCCAACTCCAGAGCTCTCCACGTGATAGGCTGAGGCCTCTTTCAATTGCCCCACCATTCACCTTCTCTTTCTGTCATCCTGTTTTGCTCATACCCTAACAGATATCGTTCCTGAGAGCATTCCCTGGTAAATTGCCTGCACACAAATCTCCCTCTGAGAGTCTATTTCCTAGGGTACCCAACCCACAACAGCAGATGCCAGGAGTAGTTCGAGGTGACTGACTCTAAAATAGGGTTTAGAGCTGGATAACCCTCTGGCTGGCTGGCAATGAGAAGACCAACAATGATGGTGGGGAGCGTACTGAAAGACCCTGGCACATGGTAGCGATGCAATCATCGCTGGCTTTTTTACTTGTTTTGAGACAGGGTATGACTGTGTTACCCAGGCTAGAGTAGAGTGGCACAATCATTGCAGCCTCAACCTCCTAGGCTTAAATGATCCTCCCTCCTGAGTAGCTGGGATTATAGGTATGCACCTCCATACCCAGCTAATTTTTTTATTCTTTGTAGAGATAGGATCTTGCTATGTTGCTGAGGCTGGTTTCAAACTCCTGGGCTCATACCACCATGCCCAGCTAATTTTTTTATTCTTTGTAGAGATAGGATCTTGCTATGTTGCCGAGGCTGGTCTTAAACTCCTGGCCTGGCCTCCCTTCAAAGTGCTGGGATTACAGGCACGAGCCACCAGGCCCAGCCTCATTGCTATTTTTTAATGTCACTGTTCATAAGCTGGAATGGAATAAGATAGAAGGGAATTCCTGGGTGGGTAGACACTTTCCGGCATTTGAGAAGTTCGTGGGAAGTAGTCATTATAAAAATTATAATAATTAGGGCCGTTTCTGGGAGATATTGGTTAATCACTAATTTAAGGCAAAGTAAGAAAGCCAGAAGCCCTCCATGGAAAATTATGAAGACTCTTCTCACCTGATGTTGGAAAGCAGAAAGAGCTGAGGCTCATATCTGGGACTCATTGATAGGAGTTGAGGAGTTCCAGAGAAGGTTGAAGTCTCAGCCCTAACTCATCTGCTGATAGCTGAGAGAACCTGACCCACAGATGGCTGTGGAGGAGGGTAACAGCAGGGGGAAGATAGGAGGGCAGCCAAGAGAAGTAGTGCTTAGTCTCTACCATCAAAAGATATTGAGGATGGCCAGGCACAGTGGCTCACGCCTGTAATCCCAGCACTTTAGGAGGCCAAGGTGGGTGGATCACGAGGTCAAGAGATCGAGACCATCCTGGTCAACATGGTGAAACCCTGTCTCTACTAAAAATACAAAAATTAGCTGGGCATGGTGGCACATGCCTGTAATCCCAGCTACTCGGGAGGCTGAGGCAGGAGAATTGCCTGAACCCAGGAGGCAGAGGTTACGGTGAGCAGAGATCGCACCATTGCACTCCAGCCTGGGTAACAAGAGCAAAACTCCATCTCAAAAAACAAAAACAAAAACAGATATTGAAGATGAGCCATCAGGAGGCTGAGGGTGGCCAACTCCATTAAAAAGCCATGATCTCTTCTGGATCTGAGCCAATTTTCAGACCTGGAACTCATTGACTTAAGATGATGCCAAGGTCCCAGAATGAAGGACTCTAATGCCTTGGCAAGTATATACAGTAATGATTACCCCATTTTTCCCCCAAAAGGACCTACACCCATTTGCTTGGCTAACCATACACAGAAATAAGGACTATACCCCATCACTTTAAGGACTGTTAGACACAGGGTCCAAGTTAACCCAGGGATACCACCCACCAACCCAGCTGCCCACTTGCACATTGTTAGAGTGGGTGCCAGGTCATTAATGGAGGCCTGGCCCAGGTCTGTCCCACAGTCCATCCCCTGGGCCTATGTACCCTCTGTGGTTATGTCCCTGGTCCTTGAAGGTAGAACTGAAATGAACACACTTGGTAGTTCACAGGACACCCTTTGATCAATGGAGTAAGAGCTATCGCAATGAAGAAAGGCAAGTAGAGGCCTCCAAAAATATTCCTTCTCCCCAGCCCAGACAGTAAATCAAAAACTATGATGTATCCTGAGAGAAATGACAGAGTGCTGCCCTTAAAGACCTAAAGGATGCAGGAGTGGTAAGTTTCCTTCACATTCCCACTGAATTTACCAGCCTGACTCCTGGAGAAAACATCCTTGAGGATGACATTGTACTACCAAAAACTCAACCAGGTAGTTGCCCACTTTGCAGCTGCTGGGTCTATGTGGCGGCGTGGCCAGGGAACATGAACACAGCCTCAGGTATCTACTGCGCAGCTCCTGACTGGGGGATGTGTTCTTTTCCATCTGTATTAATTTTCTATTGCTACTGTAAGTAATTGCCACAAATGTGGTGGCTTAAAATAGCACAAATTTACTATCTGACAGTTCTGTAGGTTAAGAGTCTGACAGGGGTCTCCTTGGGTGAAAATCAAAGGGTCAGAAGGGTTGCATTCCTTTCCGGAGGCCCCAGGGGAAAATCTGCTTTCTTTCTTTTTCCAGCTTCTAGAGGCCACCCACATCCTTTGGCTCATAGAAAGCCACTAACATTGCATTTTCTCTGACCATTCCTCCGTAGTCACAACCTCCCTCTAACCCCAGCTGGGAAACATTCTCCAATTTTTAAGGACCCATGTAAGTATATTGGGACCACCTAGATAATTCCTCTATCTCAAGGCCCTTAATCATATCTGCAAAGTCTCTTGCCATGTAAGGTAACATATTAACAGGTCTCTGGGATTAACATGTGGACATATGTGGGAGGGGGGCATTATTCTGCTACTCAGTCAGGAAGAATAACCAGAAGCAGTCCTATTCATATGGAATCAACAAGTATATATGTTTACCATATATTTATAGAGGAACCATGTACCTTTGCTCCATAACTATGTTAATTCTCCTGCCCTTTGTCGTAATATAGCCTAAGGGTATCACATTGGTTCACTATATCTATGACATCATATCAGGTTTATCAGCTTAGCAAGAAGGGAGAAGTACATTGGAGGCCTTGGTAAAACAGGCACTCTAGAGGGCGGGAGATAGAAAAACCTACAAAGACTGAGAGACTTGCCATGTCAGTGAAGTTTTCAGGGTCCAGTAGTCTGAAACATACTGGAATCTCCCCTCCAAAGTTAGGGACAAATTACTGCATGTTTTACCTCCGGTTAAGAAGGATGCATAACATCTGGTCGGCCTCTTTAGGTTCTGGAGGCTGTAATTCTACACAGGCAAATACAGTTCTGACCCATTTACTGCATGGCGCAAAAGGCTACAGGCTTCGATTAAGAACCCAGAAGAGGAAAGAGCTCCACAGCAGGCCCAAGCCCATGTCAAGCAGAACCTCTGCTATTAGGGATACCTCTGATGGAAAAAGACACCATGTGGAATTTTTGTCAAACTCCAGTGGGAATATCACAGTGTAGACCCTCTAAAGTTCTAGAGAATATCTATACTATATTTAGCAAAGAACTATACAATACTTGAAAAACTGTTTCTGTTGGGCAATGTAGTGAGACTTTATTCTACAAAAATATTTAAAATTAGCCAGGTGTGGTGGTGCATGCCTGTAGTCCCAGCTTCTTGGGAGGCTGAAGCAGGAGGATCCCTTGAGCCCAAGAGTGTGAGGTCACAGTGAGCTATGATTGCACCACTGCACTCCAGCTTGGTGACAAAGCCCTGTCTCTAAAAATAAAGTAAAATAAAAAATAATGTTCCTGGCATGTCACTGGTCCCAGGAAAAGATGAAGCACCTGCCTATGGAACCCAAAGTGACCCTGAGGCCAAAGCGATGCATCAGGAGCTTGGTACCGTTGGACCCGTCAAGCCATGAGGTCAGTCTCAGCAACCATCCATCGCAAGATGGAAGTGGTCCATCCAGGACACAGGCCACAAGTGTGCTGCATGTGCAGGTGGCCCCATTTCCCCAGTCATCCACTGCTTTTACACCATTGCCTCTCCTTAGCTCTCAGTTGGGGCATAGGAAATGGGGCAGAGCAGAGTGGAGTAAAGAAGGATTCTTTATGAGCAGCAATCAGAGGAAGGAAAAGACCAAGCTTGATTCACTGACAAGTGTGAATGGCACATACCATGGCACATGGGTTTAATCTGAAAATGTTTCCGGCCTTCACAATAGCCCCATCCAGGTGTGGTCCTGAAAGACAGTGATGAGGAGAGTACTTTCCAATGGGCAGAGCTTTGGGCAGTACACCTTGTCATCACCTTGTGTGGAAAAAGAAATGGCCCAAGGTAAGAAAATATAAACACTCATGGGCAGTGCGGAATGATTTGGCTGGTTGGTAAGGGCTCTGGAAGGACAAAGACTAGAAGATATGGGACACAGAAAAAAGACATGTGGAGGACCTACGGTAGTGAACACAAAGTGTGAAAATCTTTGTATCACATGTTAACACCCACCAGAGAGCATCTACCACAGATGAGATAATAAAAAACAAGTAGACAGGTTAATTCAACCAGGTAACATTAGCTAGCATCTATCACCAACCACCCAGAGGCTGGCACAATGGACTCACAAATGAGGTAGCAGTGGTGCCAAGGATGAAGGCTATGCATTAACCCATTTTCATGGGTTCCATCTCATTAAAGCTAATCTAACCACTGGTACTGCCAAATATCCAAGCTCCCAGCAACAGAAATTACTGTGGATCCCTGCTATGACACAATTCCTCACATACATCCACCAACCATTTGGTGACAAGTTGATTGTATCAAGCCCATTCCACCCAGGAAGGAACGACAATTCATCTTATCTGGAATTGACACATATTCTAGGTATGGCTTTGTCTTTCTCATCAATAGGACCGTCTCAGCCACCACCACTATCTGAGAGATTCCAGAATATTTGATCCACTAGTTTGGAATTCCATGTAATATTGCATGTGACCTAGGAACTGATTTTATAGCTTCCATTAAAGGAAGGGCAACCTAACCATGGAGTCCATTGGTATATTCTGGACCACACAGAAGCTGTTAGCCTGGTATGACAATGAATGGAATGACCTTTTTAAAGTGCAGCAGATGTACAAGCTTGGAAACGCTCCCTGGAAATCGGAGTGGCATTCTCCAGGACTCAGTATGTGCCCTGAATCAGTAACTATTATATTGTGCTATGTTTGCAAAAGATAGAATACATGGTTATGGAAATGAAAGGGAGGAAGGAGCCCCAATTACAATCACCTACAGTGACCTACATGGAGAATGAATGTCTTCCATCCTATAACTCTAGGCTCTGTGGACCTAGAGGTCCCAGTTCAGAAAGGCAAGGTCTCCACCAAAGGTGACAGCAAAAGTCTAGTTAAACTTTGAACTACAAATGACCTCCCTGTCACGCTAGCCTCCTTATGTTAAGAGATGACCAGGAAGGAAAGGAGGCGTTATCCTCACAAGGGTAATTGACTTTTACCATGAAGATATAGGCTATTTTAACACAGTGAGGGCAGAGAAGAATGTGTTTGACATGCAAGTATCCACTGGGTGGCTTTTGGCACCCTCTTTTCCAATTTTAATAATAAATGGGCAAGTGCAACTGCCACAGCCTGAAGAGGGCATAGTGGCCTGGAGGCATAGGGTTTGGAGCTCTCAAGAGTAAGAGTCTCGGTCACCTCACCAGGTAAGCCACCTAGATGAGGAAAGGAGCAGACCAAGGCTAAGGCGCACCTCCAATGGGTGGTAAAGAAAGGAGATGATGAGCACCTCTGCAGATGTGAGACCAGCCACAGCTGCAGGGCATGTCATTCGTCCTGTTAACCTTCTTATTATGATTTTCCCCAAAACAGATTAAACAAGACTACTGAGGAGCCTTCCAAGATGAAGCAGACTATGAAGAACAAATGGATCCAAACAGCAAAAAGACAGACTGTAGTGGATGATGTGGTAGACCACTCAGATGTCCCTGTCAGGAACGAGACACTCATTCCATCAGCGTCCAGGAATGTTAGCTGCTGATGGCTCACAGGAACTCTGTTGGCCAGGGGGGTCCCTCCGCAGGATTTGTCCTAGGCCAAAGGTTATGTTCTCTCCCCATTGGAATTCACATATAATGATTGTTTGCTGCAGAGGTATGAAGGCATGGCCCCTTTGACTCAGTTCAGAACGTGTTTAAAGGGTCATCCCAGCTGCAGTGCTCCCTGTAGATTGTCTGAGATCTCTGTTACTGCATCACAGTTCATTTTCTTCCTGCCCAGCCTTGGGTCCCTCAAAAAGGGACCTCAAAAAGCTGTTGCTCCTCAAAAAGCTCCTGAGTGCAAATGTTTGTCTCAGAGAGCAATTCCTAGGAAGACCAATCTAGCAATCCCAACATTTTCAGGAAAACAAAATCACAATGATCATAATAAAATATTTCACTTTTTAAGCCTTATCTGTCTCATACACAGTTAAATATACCACTGTTTCTGAAAGGCTGAAAAACAGCGCCTAGGAATATCACTTTTGGGAAATAGGCTTGAATTCTTTAATTTACGTAAGCATCATGCACAGGCTTTGTAAAAATCTATTCAGATTTGTATATGTTATATTGAGTTCTGCAGTTATGTGCCTAGTCCAATATTTGGCTGGTAATAAATTCTCAAATGATAGCTGATGCCATTTTCATCATCGTCTGCCTCACCATCACTTGGCATCTTTTTTGCTTGCCTGGTTACCTGATCCTCACCACCTTCTCCACTCTCCTGCTGCCACACAGCATTCAGCTGGGCATTCTGCTCCTGCTCCAGCCATCGCCCAGGTCAGATCTGTCTTCCTGCCCCTGTACTCATGGTTTGCCTCAATCCCACTTCACCCTGCAAATAAGATGAGGCATCATGCCTTGCTGAGATGACACGATTGCTTCTGCTAGCACCACGAAATATAAACCCTCCTAAAAAGCTTAACATGATTAAAAAAAAAACAAGTAAGTAATGATTTTCCAAGAGGAGCATAAAGTTTTACATTTATTTAATTTCCACAACTCTTTGTAAATCTTATTTGTAACCTTTCAACAAAATATAGTCGTCCCTCAGTGTACAGAGGATGGTTCCATGAACCCCACATAGACCAAAATCTGCGTCCCGCAGGCTGGCCCAGCAGAACCTGCATATGAGAAAAGTTGACCCTTTGTATAGGTGGGTTTCACTACCAAAGAATACTGTATTTTCCATCCATATTCGGTTTAGAAAGAACCGAGTATAAGTGGACTCTTGCAGTTCAAACCCATGTTGTTCAAGGGTCAGTTCTACTTTGTTGCAGTTATTTTTTTGAGACGGGGTCTCACTCTGTCACCCAGGCTGGAGTCCTATGGTGTGATCTCGGCTCACTGCAACCTCCGCCTCCCAGGTTCAAGCAATGCTCCTGCCTCAGCCTCCCAAGTAGCTGGGATTACAGGCTCCCGCCACCATACCTGGCTAATTTTAGTATTTTTAGTAAAGGCAGGGTTTCTCCATGTTGGCCAGACTGGTTTAGAACTCCTGACCTCAGGTGATCGAAAAACCTTGGCCTCCCAAAGTGCTGGGATTGCATGAGCCACTGTGCCCAGCCTATTGCAGATTTGAAAAGGCAATTCATTTTAAGATAGAACTATAGGTAATAATATGAAAATATCTTGAATACATATGAAGTGAAAAGCAGATTGCAGAACAATATGTTTAGTATAATTCCATTATGTATATCATTTTTTACATCTTTCATGCCCATATTTATTTTTGTTCACTTGCTCTTTCAGAGTCCTACATATATAAGTTAAAATAGCCTACTATAAATACGCATTTTCCCATTTCTCCTTATTTTTTTTTTTGCTTGAAAATGTTGATGTTATGCTTTTTGGCACCTAGAATATTTTAAATGTATATATTGAGATAAATATATATAAATATGTAAATTTTATATATAAATATGTAAAATTTATATATAAGTATATATAATTTATATGTGTAAAATTATATATATTTTTTTAATATTCTAGGTGCCAAAAAGCAGAGAGTCAAACCACTCTTTGACAATATAAATATTCTTATTCTTTATGTCATTTAATGCATTTTGGCCTGAATTCAGCCTTGTCTGAAGTCAATCATCACAACCCTGATATTTTCTGTTTGGCATTTGCCATTCTTTTACAGTCAACCTTCCTGATTTTAAATTTTAGTTATGCTCTTAAATATGGCATAAAATTGGGTTTTGTCATGATATATCTAAACGTCTTTTTGTTTAACTAATAAAAGCAATGTCTCATTTTTATGTTTTTGTTTTTATTGCCTTTGTAAATATTTTATTATCTAGAATCTGCTGTGTTAGTGTTGTGCTTCTTCTCATAATTAAAAACATGTGTGTTTTTATCCTAGAGGCTACTTTTATAATTCGAACTTCATCAGATACCCTATCACTCTATATTTGTAGAATCTATCAAATCCCTACTGTGATCACTAAAAATAATGGCATAGGATTTTCGTCTTGGTCACTTTGCAAGCCAGGGACCTCTGGCCGGCAACACCTGCCCAGGTCTTGCTTGAACATACTACCTGCTGCAGGAGATGGCCCTCCCCCTTGGCCTGCCTGGGGCCAGCTCTGGCTTGTGCACTGGTTCTCAAGTTCTTGTCCTGTGCCCAAGAAGAATGAGGATGTGCTGACAATCAAAGAGTGAGCAAGGCAGGGAGTTTTGTTGAGTGGTGAAACAGCTTTCAGCAGAGAAGGGACATGGGGAGATCCCAGTACCTGAAGTCAGGAGAGTCCCCTCAATGTGGCTGGGTCCAGGGCTTTTATGGGTTTATAATGTGGGAGGGGCAGGCTGTAGGTAGTATTGGAAAAGGCAACATTCAATTGGTTAAAAGGCATTGTTCAGAAAGAATCAGTCAGGGAAGGGTGAGCAAACAGGAATAGAAGTTCTCACTCTGGGTCATGGGCTTCATCCTGGACCAGCAGTCCAGTTTTTCAGCCTTCAGGCTATTTTTGGTTTGAATGTGGGGTTTCCCTGGGGACCCACCTCTGCCTGCCTAGGCATTTGGCTGCCTTCAGCTGCTATCAATAATCATTCTATTTCCTCCCTTTCCTCCACTCCTGATCACTCATTTAGCATTTTGTTTGTTTGTTATTTCATTTTGTTTCTTGTTTTTTTTTTTTTCAGACAAGTTCTCCTTCTGTCCACTCAGGCTGTAGTACAGTGGCACAATCACGGCTCACTGCAACTTCCACCTCCCGGGCTCAAGCAATTCTCTTACCTCAGGCTTCCAGAAAAATGGGACTACAGGCACATACTGCTACACCTGACTAGTTTTTGTATTTTTTGCAGAGACAGAATTTTGCCATGTTGACCAGGCTGGTCTCAAACTCCTAGGCTCAGGCAGCCTACCTGCCTCTGCCTCCCAAAGTTTTAAGATTATACATGTGAACCACTACACCTGGCACTCCTCTTTTAGTGTTTACCTTAGAATTGTTACATACACTTTTATTACTTAATTTGCCAGTTTTAAATATTATCCTTTATCCTGGAGTCAACAAATTTATTTCATAAAAGATTAAATAGTAAATATTTTAGGCTTTGTTGTTCAATCTCTATCACAACTACTTAACTGCCATTGTAGCAAGAAAGCAGCCATAAACAATCTTTAACAAATGGATATAGCTGTGTTCGAATAAAACTTTATTTATACAAACAGGTGGTGGGCTAGATTTAGCCTGTGAGCTGTAACTTGCCTATCCCTGCTTTAATGTAGCAATTATAATGAGCACTTATATAAGTTTTCACCTTCTTTCTCTTGTTACTTTCCAACTTTTGTTAGTTACATATGGTTTATATCATCAGGGAAAATGATATTTACATTCTACTATGTCACCCTAATTTCCATATTTACCTAGGTCTAGGTACTACAGTTCAATGGATTCATTCAATGCTCACCACCAATGTTTTTATCAGTTTTCCAGGCTCCTTGCAGTTGAATATACTCCTTTATCTAACAAATTCCTTAAGAAGGGTTCATGGGAACTATATTCCCTGAGTTCTTGCATGTTCCAATGGTAAGTTGCCTCTATAACTGAATGAAAGATTGACCAGATGTAAAATCTGCATATCATACTTTCTTTCTGTAAGGATTTTGGAGTCACTGCTATTTTCTCTCTCTCTCTTTCTCTCTCTCTCTCTCTCTCTCTCTCTCTCTCTCTCTCTCTCTCTTTTTAAGATGGAGTCTTGCTCTATAGCCTAGGCTGAAGTGCAATGATGTGATCTCTGTTCACTGCAACATCTGCCTCCTGGGTTCAAGTGATTCTCCTGCCTCAGCCTCTCAAGCAGCTGGGATTACAGGCACCTGCCAGCATGCCTGGCTAATTTTTGTATTTTTTGTAGAGATGAGGCTTCACCAGGTTGGCCAGGCTGGTCTCAAACTCCTTACCTCAGGTGATCCACCCCCCTCAGCCTCCCAAAGTGCTGGGATTACGGGTGTGAGCCACTACACCTGGCCTATTTTCTAGCATTGAATGTTGCTGTGGAGAAACCAAAGATCAGTCTGCTTATCCTTCATATATGACTTGATCTTATTGCCTGATGATAAAACACAGCAAAGAGTCTATACAGTGAAATATTTACAGAAGTGATAAAAACAAAACACAACATAAAATAACATAACATACATTTCTTGTGTAAATTAAAGAAAAAGACTTTAGATGAGCTCACAAAACAAAATATAATTCCATCTACTGTATATTTTGTTTATAAGAAAATAACTAAAATGTTTAAAAACTCAAGAAGATTGACTATAAAAGAATGACAAAATGTTAAACAGAAAGAACTTAGAGGTTATAATTATGAATCCAGACAATACTCCAAGAAGTCTTTAAACAGAGTTGAATTCCAGTATATTTATTAAGATCTGTCTCCAGGTGGATCATTCTTGGTCAATTTTCTCCCCGTCTCTGTTTACTCTTCCATTAAGCACATTCAAGTCACTTATTGCAGGAAGTTTTCTTGAATTATATCAATAAATTTGTGTTCTGTCCCATTAATTTGATAATTTTTCTCTTGGTCCTTCAATTATTCATATTTCTTTTCCCTGTCCTCCTATTCCATCACTTTCTTTCAACCTTTTTCTTTTTCATTCTCAAATTTGTTTAAAAAGGTTTTTTTTGTTATTTTTAAATTATTTGCTTTTTACTTTTTAAAAGTTTTGCCTTTTTCACATAGCATGCCTTTACTTTTTATACTTCAAGTGCTTAAGATAATATAGTACTATAAATGAAACTATTTTTTAAAATCCACACATCAATTTGTAGAAGGAGGAAACTCATTTTATGGAAGGTAAAATGTGTGAGTTTGTTCTAAGAGTACACAGGTAGTAGTGTCTCCTAGGCTTTGAAATCCTTATTTGTTTTTCGTTCTGCTCAGATTTCTCATGTATATCCTCTACAATCAATCAATAGTGTCTGTTTTCCTTCATGTTTCTTCCAATAGAGCCCTAAATTCAATTGCAGGGTTTGTTTTGGTTTTAATTCTAGGCTCTGGGCCTGTTGAGGATGATAGATGTTTGACAGCTTTCTCTTTCCTCTAATATAATTGATCTATACAGATATGTTATCATCGCTTGAAACTTATTTGGTAAATTATATTATCCCTATTTATATATCAGCAACTTTTAATTCAACAATGTCCCCCTGATTTTTTTGTATCTTTTTGCTTCAGGTCCACGGTTTAATTACTTTTCAAATAAATTCTAAAATATTTTGTCTTTTTTTTTTTTAGACAGGGTCTCACTCCTTGGCCCAGGCCAGAGTGCAGTAGTGTGATCATGGTTGACTGCAACCTTCACCTCCTGGACTCAAGAGATCCACCAAGTGCAGTGGCTCGCGCCTATAATCCCAGTACTTTGGGAGGCTGAAGCTGGTGGACCACTTGAGGTCAGGAGTTCAAGACCAGCCTGGCCAACACAGCAAAACCCCATCTCTACTAAAAATACAAACATTAGCTGGGCATGGTGGCACGCACCTGTAGTCCCAGCTACTCAGGAAGCTGAGGCAGGAGAATCACTTGAACCCGGGAGGCAGAGGTTGCAGCGAGCTGAAATCTGCCACTACACTCCAGCCTGGGTGACAGAGTGAGATTCTTCCTTTAAAAAAAAAAAAGAAAAAAGAGAGAGATCCTCCTGCCACAGCCTCCCAAGTAGCTGGGACTACAGGAACACGCCTCTGCACCCAGCTAATTTTTTGTGTGTTTTTAGTACAGACACGGTCTAACCATGTTACCCAGGTTGGTCTTGAACTCCTAGGCTTAAATGATCCACCCACCTCGGTCTCCCAAAGTGGTGGGAGCCACTGTGCCTAACCACAATTTTTTTAAACAGACTTTATTTTTTAGAGCAGTTTTAGGTCCACAACAAAATTGAGCAGAAGATACAGTATTCATATATACTCCCTGACTGTGTGTGCATACAGACCCCACCCCACTATCAACATCCCCCACCAGAGGGGTACAGGTGTTATAACTGATGAGCCTATATTAACAAATCACTATCACCCAAAGCCACAGTTTACATTAGGCTTCACTTTTGGAGCTGTACATTCTATGGATTTGAACAGATGTATAATGACATGTATCTACCATTACACTACCATAAAGAGTAGATTCACTGCCCTAAAAATGCCCTGTGCTCTGTCAATTCAGCCATCCCACCCCCAAATCCCTGACAACCACAGATCTTATTACTGTCTCCATAGTTTTGTCTTTTCTAAAATGTCATATAGTTGGTATCATATGGTATATAGCCTTTTCAGATCGTCTTCCTTCACTTAGTAATATTCATTTAAGGTTCCTCCATGTCTTTCCATGACTTGATCATTCATTTCTTTTTAGCACTGAGTAATATTCCATTGTCTGGATGTACCACAGTTTATTTATCCATTTACCTACTGAAGCATATCTTCGTTGCTTCATGTTTTACAGTTATAAATAAATATGCTATAAACATTTGTGTGCAGGTTTTTGTTCATTTAGGTAAATACCAAGGAGCATGATTGCTAGATCACATAGTAAGAGTAGCTTTAGTTTTGTAAGAAACTAGCAAATTGCCTTGCAAAGAGCTGTACCATTTTGCATCCCCACTGGCAATGAATGAGAGTTCCTATTGCTCCATATCCTTGCCAGTATTTGGTGCTGGCAGTGTTTTGGATTTTGGCAATTTTAACAGGTATGTAGTGGTATCTCCTTTTTTTTTTTTTTTTTTTTGAGATGGAGTCTTACTCTGTCATCCAGGCTGGAGTGCAGTGGCACAATCTTGGCTCACTGCAACCTCCACCTCCCAGATCCAAGCTATTCTCATGCCTCAGCCTCCTGAATAGCTAGGATTACAGGTGCCTGCCACCATGTCTGGCTAATTTTTTGTGTTTTTAGTAAAGATAGAGTTTCACCATGTTGGCCAGGCTAGTCTTGAACTCCTGACCTCAAGCAATCCACCCACCTCGGCCTCCCGAAGTGCTGGGATTACAGGCATGAGCCACCACACCCAGCCTCATTCTTTTTTTAATGTCATAGTTTTATAAGCCGGGCTGCAACATTCTTCTGGAGTCTGAACTTCATTTGATATCTGTGTTTCCTGCTACTTTCCTTCTCTCTTCTTGTAACTTCTTTGTATATTACAAGATCCAGTGATGGTTCCTTTTTTTATTACTTTTTATAGAAACAGGTGATTTTTTTCTCCTGTATCAGCTTTTTGCTTTCTTACTCATATGATTTTCCTGTATTAGCCAATGAATTATGCTGAAAATAGTGACATAGAAGGACAGGGGAAGTGGGGCAACAACTCATAGTTCCTTTTCTCTTCAGTTTTTCTTTTTCCTTTTACTTTTTTCTTTCTTTTTTTTTTTTTTAAGAGACAGGGTCTTGCTCTGTTGCCCAGGCTGGAGTGCAGTGGTGCAATCATGGCTCACTGCAGCCTTGAACTCCTTAGCTCAAGCGACCCTCCCACCTCAGCCTCCAGGGTAGCTAAAACTACAGGCCTGCGCCACCACACCCAGTTAATTTTTCATTTTTTTTTTGTGGAGACCGGGTCTCATTATGCTGCCCAGGCTGGTCTCAAATTCCTGGCCTCAAGGGATCCTCCTGCCTCAGCCTCCCAAAGCACTGGGATTACAGGTGTGAACCAATACACCCAGCTCAGTTTTTCTTTACTCATTAGTAAGTCCAGCGTACAGACTATTGGTAGAAAGTCTGTGTATCAAAAAGTGAAATGAAAACAATCTGAATTCATTTTGTATAGCATTCCCATTGTTCTGATAAAAACAAAATACATAGGAATATACAAACTGAGAAATATAAATTGTGTAATTTTGGTGAATCTGCATAAAATTTAAATGTTCTTGTATTTACATTAAAATTGCCATTTTATGCTTATGTTATTAAATTTTGATTTTTCTTTACTTAGAACAATTTAAAAAGAAAAACTTCATGACAAGTCGAGAAAGAAAGTACAGAGGAAAGGAAGGAGTTTTATATCTTAGTACTTTTCAAGGCACTTTTTCATTGATTTTTGAAGACGGGCCCTGCATTTTCAGGCCCTGCAAATGATGCAGCCAACCTTGCATAGGAGGTTAGTGCTAGAAAGACCTTAGAGATTATCTAGTTCAGTCCTTTCACTGGACATGAAAGATGGACTGAGAAAGATGAAATGGTATTTTGCTTAGGAAATTGAAAAGGGAGAGTAGGATGGGAAAAACTTCCTCCATCTTCAGATCTTGAGGAGCAAACGGGGATTTCACTGAAAGACACTAAGTCCGTGGGGAGCTGCATGTCTCCGATCTGTCTCTTTCTGGGTTCTCTAACACCCACTCCCTCCCATGCTTATCTGGGCTTCTCTCACATTAGAGGGCAGTAGAGCCAAGTACCCAGCATCCTTTGCAGCTGCTCATATTTTGGCCCCGTGTCCACCAACCTGGGTTTCCCCCAGTGGGCATCCTTCCCACACATTCAACATCCAAGCAAGATCCTACACCACCGACAGAGTCCCGCCAGCCCTGGGCACCTTCGGGGACTTCCAGTGGACATGTGTTCTATTCTTGGGAACATTCTGTTTCTAAGAAATCCACACAGCCTTTGAAAGTTTGGAAAAACAGTTGAAAAGAATGTAAGAGGTGGAATTTAGAGGAGAACAGGGAGTCCAGATGCAACGTCCTAAATCTTCCTCCCTTTGACGACGTTTTCCTTCCTATGAAGACAGTATTCGAGGGAAAAAGAATGCTAGAACTGAATCGAAAACAATGTAATGTCTTTTTCTATTGCTCTGGCAAAATGCTTGCTGGGAAACTGAGAAGTGTTGATTTTGAAAGATTTTTTAAAAATTCTTTCTAAGGCAACTTGATTGAATAATACATTAACAAGAGTCTTTTGTCAGACATGCAGTCCTCTGATATTTTAGAAACCACACACACACACACGTACACATGCATGTATGCACACACACTTTATTTTCATTTCTCTTCCCATCCAGCCCAAGTCATGCCCAGAGCACAGCGAAGCAATGCTTGTAGCTTTGAAAGGACACCACGTCCCTTCAAAACTTGATTTTGAACTCTATTCTGCCTTCTTTCCACCTACATTGAAACTCTTGAAGGACATTGTCTTCTAATGATAACATTTTCTGGGACTTCTTCATGTTGCCTGCAAATTATCTCCTTTAAAATCACAGCGTTTGGGGCATAGACCATCACTCCCCATGGAGTGCTGAAGCTGATTGAGGCATGGTTACAGAGTCAGGAAGAAGGGTCTCCTGCCCCAGGGACCACCTCACCCTCTCCCGGCTTTCAAGCTGCCCAAGCTTTCTCAGAAAACATCTTTCCAGGCCATCACCAGCAACAGGTTTTACCAGAAAAGGCCCTTCTCTCTGGCTTTCTTGCTGATATGGGAGCCTTGCTAGACTCACCCGCTCATGCACGGTCCTCCCTACAGACCTCTGCTTTGGCTGGATTCTTCCCTTCCACTGACTCCTATGTGCTGGACTTCACAATTCTCATTTCCTTCCTGAACTTTCTCTCCAAGACTCAGAATTCAGTCCTCTTGTCAAGTTTTGCTCTTGCGAGAGCCAACTCACATCCAAGACGTCAAATCCTTCCTCATTGCTCTGAGGCTGGTTCTGGAGCACTTGAACCGGGCCTGTATTCTAGCATAGTATCATAGTGCTTGCCTCCCCCACTAAACTATAAATCAGGAACAGTGACTTCCTTCTCCAGACCTCCCCATCCACCCAGATGCCTGGTGCTGGGCTGGTATGCCGGCACACAGTAGATGCTCAATAAATAATTGCTGTGTAACGCAGACATTCTCCACTGTGAGCACAACATTACTTGTTAACATACCTGTACAAAAACTCAGTAAATAAATGTGGCTGTGGCTTTGATTTCAGTTTGATAAATGTCTTTCAGTTGTGTTTCCAGAACCCCTCCTCCAACAACTTCAAAAAGCTGTGAACCAGGAGGTTGTCACACAGGTAAGATCCAAAAAAGCCACGTGGACTGCTCTGCCCAGCTACAGGAGGCACTAGGGGCCGTTGTTGAGCTCTGAACTGATCCTGGGATTATTTATAATCGAAAATCAGACTCCAAGAGCCTTTAGAGTCATGAAGGAATTTATTATTCTCTTTCCCCACGTGCTTCTCCTCTGTTTCCCACCTCCCCCTCTGACCTGACACGGGACCACACTCACAGCAGGTTCTCCAGATCCCCCAGGCCTCAGAGCACCTGTGCTTGGCAAACAGCCACCTTCCTGCTGGAGTGAAACCCGCAGACCACCTGCACGCCCACACATACCCTTCTGACTGCAATGGAGCATCAAAGAATGAGAGCGAGGACCGGATGGCCAGCTGAGGCGGAAACTCTGGCAGGGCTGACTTATTCCCAGGCTTAACTCAGCAGGGGCCTACAGGAGTCGGGACAGGGAATTGAGGCCACTGTGAGTTTTTGGTGTAAGCTTAGTCCCATTTCCAATCCACAGGATCACCTCCCTGCCCCTCCCCCCACCCCACATTCTTGGCCTGAGCCACTCCCTCCCATGAACACAGCAAAGGCTAGGGGACCAAGGAAGTGGAATAATAAAGGATTTTATACTGGTGGTTGGGGGGCAGGGAGGGGCAACTAATGATCTTCTAAGCCAATGAATAAAAAACTCTTTTAGCTGTCCAACCCTTTCTTCAAAAAGAACCTTATTGGAAAGTCAAACAGGCAGAGCCTATAAAAACCCAGAAAGAACAATCCACACTTCTGCTTGCTGGTTTTGCTTCTATCAGGCCATGATGTTTTCATCATTTTACTCTTCTGCCTTAGTTCCCTTTCATTCCTGACAAGCAGAGGCCTCTGACATCTCTGAACCCGAATACGGATAGCAGTGCCTCTACACCCAGCAGCGCCAGGCCAGCAGCAGGGCTTCGCTTGCCCCTCCAGGAATGGTGTTTACAGAACACCAGAGAAGACAGGCACACTGATGAGTGCATCGGTCAGAATATTCTTTCTTGAGAGTGGCTGAAACCTGTATTAGTTTATTCTCACATTGCTGTAAAGAAATATCTGAGACTGGGTAATTTATAAAGAAAAGAGGTGAAGGTCAGGCGCAGTGGCTCACTCCTGTAATCCCAGCACTTTGGGAGGCTGAGGCCAGTGAATCACAAGGTCAGGAGTTTGAGACCAGCCTGGGCAACATGGTGAAACCCCATCTCTACTAAAAATACAGAAAATTAGCTGGACATAGTGGCGGGCACCTGTAATCCCAGCTACTTGGGAGGCTGAGACAGGAGAATCCCTTGAACTCGGGAAGCGGAGGTTGCAGTGAGCCAAGATCGCACCTCTGCACTCCAGCTGGGGCAACACAGTGAGACTCTACCTCAAAAAAAAAAAAAAGAAAGAAAGAGGTTTAATGAGCTCATGGTTCCGCAGGCTGTACAGGAAGCATGGTAGCATGTGCTTCTGGGGAGGTGTCAGGAAGTTTCTAATCAAGGCAGAAGGTGAAAGGGGAGTAGTATCTCATGTGACAGGAGCAGGAGCAAGAGAGAGACATGGGGAAGGTGCCACACACTTTTAAACAGCCAGATCTCATGAGAAGTCACTATTCTGAGAACAGCACCCAGGGGATGGTGACAAACCATTCATGAGACATCTGCCCCCATGATCCAATTACCCCCCACCAGGCCCCACCTCCAACATGGGGATTACAGCTTAACATGAGACTTAGTGAGGACACAGAGCCAAACCATATCCAAGCCCAATACAAATAAGTTTAATTAAAATGGGGCTTTATTGGAAGGGTACTGGAACATCCACATGCATACCTGGGATCCCTGTACCTAGAAACTGGCCTCAGTGCCATGAGGACCCCTCTTTCTCTGTCTCTCCTCTCTCATTCTCTCCAGTAAAGATGGGTTTTCTCTGTGACCACAGACATAGCCCCTGGGAGCTCTAGATTACCATCCCTCCGGACTCCCTGAGCCAAAATGCCCTCACCACCAACTCTTTTTTTTTTTTTTTTGAGACAGAGTTTCACTGTTGTTACCCAGGTTGGAGTGCAATGGCACGATCTCGGCTCACCACAACCTCCGCCTCCTGGGTTCAGGCAATTCTCCTGCCTCAGCCTCCTGAGTAGCTGGGTTTACAGGCATGTGCCACCATGCCCAGATAATATTTTGTATTTTTTTAATAGAGACGGGGTTTCACCACATTGACCAGGATGGTGTCGATCTCTTGACCTCGTGATCCACCCACCTCGGCCTTCCAAAGTGCTGGGATTATAGGCGTGAGCCACCGCGCCCGGCCACCACCAACTCTTTTAAGAACCATCCTAGGAAAGGCCTCTGATTGGTCCAGATTCTGCCATGTGCCCATCCCTGAATCAATCACTGTAGCCAGATGGATGGGCACATGTTCTGCCCATGGCCAGGGTGCAGAGCTCTGGGATTGGCAGCTCCCTCCCAGCCACCAGCAAGGAGACCAGGAAGTAGTAGTTCCCTAAAGAAAAAGGGGCTTCTGTTAGGTTGACGGTGAACAGCACAGGTTCTTAACATTTTGACAGAGACTCTCTTGGAAACTCCTATAACTGAAAAGATGCCTTAACCAAAAAGATTGTACCTTTCATTTCAGACTCAAAGTAACTGTAACTGAATTCCATAACTAAGAATTCAGTCCTCCCGTCCAGTTCTCTCTACTGCTCTTGCAGGAACCAGCTCAAATGCAACCCCTCAAGGCCCTTGTCCTTCTTCTGAGGCCTGTTCTGGAGCATTTGAGCAGTGCCTACATTCTAACATAGTATCTCATCTAATGTTTGCCTCCTCCGCTAAACTGTAACTCAGGAACCGTGAGTCCAAGCATTAGAGGCTGGGGCAAGACCACCTTGCAGAGCTCCTCAGACCACCCGCAGATGGAGCCACCTGCACTCCTTCCCTGCACGCCAGAATTACAAACCAAACATTAGCTGGGAATGCGTGTGTTGCTTTTCTTTTGAGACTTGATTCAACTTGAAAGGACTCTTCGTCTTGTGCAAGTGAGCAAGGGGGAGAGTGTTGGTTCTGTGGTGCAGTAAATAACCTCTCATTATGAGAAACGCAATGCCTCTCTCCATTTAGCCATTTGGTAACCATAATCTGACATTACAGAAGCTTTTCTTGTGAGACCAGAGATATCTGAGCCACTTCCCTTTTCAAACAACTTCAGCTAATGGCTTTCCATGCTATTAGTGGAACAAGTCCAAGCTATCTTTGATTTGTGGTCGCTTGATTGGGTCCTGAAAAGAGAGGCTCTGCTTTGCAAGGAGGGATAATTGCCTGGGAATCCTGCAGAGTAATTTAATTCCTGTACAATTGGAGAAATCACAGATTTGGAGAAACTTAACTCCTCTGGAGAGATGACAATATATGCGAAGCTTCCTCACTCCCATGCTGGCCCTTCCTTTCCTCTGACAGCTCACTTCAGTCCTTTCTGCCTCATCAGTTTTCCCAACACTGGGAATGCTTTCCTAGAAAAGAGGAGGTTCTTCTCGGATCCTGCCACACAAAGCCTGAGGCCACTTAGAAAATGATCCAGCTGCACAGCCTAACAGTTCCAACCACCACATCCTTAGGCAAAATGTCAGCACCTAAGCTATGTCTTTGAATTTCAAACTCACTCCAGCCACTGTAGGGTGGTCAGAGTGGGAGGGCAGAAGTATGTGAGGCCAGGAAATTGACCATCCTTCAGTAATAGGAAGGGAGAGACCAAAGCTGCCTGAACCTGAGGGCCCAGGGCCCATAGTAGGAGTCTTTGGTATCAAAAGAGTTGATAGATCACTGTTATGGATGCTTCACAGGTTAAAAGAAAGACACCAATGAGATCACACTTGTTTTGACATTGGAAATCTAGCTTCATTTTCAGAACCATAACAACCAGAGGTTATCTCAGGCAGGGAAGGGACTTTTTCTTCTCAATAAACTTTCTGTTTTGGAATACTTTGAGAAGTACAGAAAAGTTGCAAATATAGTACAGAGAGTTCCCATATGCCTTTGACCCAATTCCCACTAGTGTTAACATCTTTCATTACTAGGCTACATTTGTCAAAACTAAGAAATGAACACTGGTACAGTACCATCAACTAAGCTTCAGACATGATTCAGATTTCATCAGTTTTCCCACTCATGTTCCAGGATCCCATACTGAATTTAGTCAACATGTCTCTTTCATTTCCTCTGATCTGTGACAATGTTTTCGGTTTTTTTCTCACTTATCATGACCTTCACAATTTTGAAGGATACTAGTCAGATATTTTGTAGAATGTCTCTCAATCTGGGTTTGTCTCATGTTGTCTCCTGGTTAGACTAGGGTTACAGGGTTTGAGGAAGAAAAGCCAAAGGTGAAGTGCCTGGAAGGGATTTTTTAAAAGAAGAACAAGTGGATAAGAAGTTACAAACTGACTTACCTTCAAGCCAAATCCTGCTTTGTTTGTCCCATCCTATGTTTCTTAGAAATATTACATTAATTTTATACTGAATTTTTCCAATTCATATTTCCAGTGTCTCTTAAGAAATAGCAAGAACTATTTCTTAAGGGACTCCAGGCCTCCAAGGTAGTCAGAGGTGGGCACTGAGAAATGCTGTCCCCTCCAGGACTGTGTCTTCTTTGGGTCACACCAGCCCTGTGGCCTATCCAGTGTGGAGGCCCAGGATCAGCTGCCATTGATCATGTCCATAGTGTTGGTTTTCTTATAGTAAAAAAGAATTCTCTATATTTCTATCATAACAAAAACAGACTCTGTATTGTTGGTTCTCATGCTGCCAATAAAGACATACCCAAGACTGGGTAATTTATAAAGAAAAGAGGTTTAATTGGCTCACAGTTCCCATGAGTGGGGAGGCCTCACAATATGGTAGACAGCGAAGGAGGAGCAAAGTCATGTCTTACACGGAGACAAGCAAGAGAGCTTGTGCAGAGAAACTCCCATTTATATAGCCATCAGATCTCATGAGACTTACTACCACAGGAACAGTATAGGGGAAACCACCCCCATGATTCAATTATCTCCACCTGCCCCCATCCTTGATCCATGGGGATTATTACAGCTCAAGGTGAGATTTAGGTGGGGACACAGACTATCAAACCCAGATAGTCTCCCCCTTCAAGAGAAATAAGGCAAAAGCAAGAAATGTGGGGATCTAAGTCTAAGGAAAGTGCATTTAACAGGAAGTGGTGTGGAAGCACACTCTAAAACCTTCATGTGACTCTGTGACCACTGTCCATGTGACATGGTCCTCACCTCTTATTTGGCAATAGAAAAGAGGGACATGGGACAAGAGGGAAGCCAACTTTAAAGGAAGTAGATGGATGAAGGGAAAAAATGGTGAAAGCTCCACCTTACCTGACTTCCTCCCAAGACCTTTCCCTAGGCCAAATCCACATCACCTCCTAGGGATTTCCCTGTGGCCTGCCAGACACAGCTATGCAGCAGGATCCTCTGGGCAGGAATTTCCAGTGTGGCCAGTTCCAACTCAGAAGCTGTTAGAGGCATGGTGAGGGTCTGCCTGAGGTCTCCCCTACTCTCCCGCCCATGCTGTTTGTGAATGAGACATACCCTGTCACAGAAGCTAGAATTCTGAGTCCCAGTTTCCCCTTCCAAGGAAAAATGGTGACAAAATCCCCAACTTCTCTTCTTCCTCATCTTCCTCCCCTTCCCCATCCTTCCCCAACACCCTAGCCTTGAAAGCTTTAGGATCTGCATAGAATATGACCACAGCAGGTGCCCGGGCAGTGACCAAACCAAGTTTCCCAGCACCCACTCATATGATAAGGCCTACCCAGTACATCACAAGAGCATACCTATGGTGGGGCAGGGGCGGGGGTGTGGGGACCATGCCTCAAGTGAAAGGAGTGAGCACTGGACCAGGAGTCTGAGGATCTGGACCCCAGCCCTTGCTCCAGTGCTATGTGGCTCTAGGCAAATCACTTAACCCCTCTGAGCCTGCATTACCTCAACTCTCCAATCAGGTGACATTTTTACCTGCCTTGCCAACCTCCTGACTTCTGGGATATGTAAAGATGATCAAACCTGACCTGCTCCCTTTACTCTGAAGCCCGAGTTATATCCTCGTCAGTCTATTCATAGAAGCCCAATTTTCTTTTTCACTGCACTTACATCACAGTTCCTGCTTATTTGTTAAACCTGCACTCCTGCTATTAACAGAATTGCCTTGGGGACAGCATACACATATTTAGACATGTGACGAGTGCAGTGATACCTGTTCCGGGACTTGATATAGGAAGTGCTCAAGAAATGTTAAGTGAACAAATGAATTCAGCAAGCATGTAAATAAAATAGTGTGTGTGAAAGTGTCTTTTCAACTATCAGGCTTGACCTAAAGATGAAGGACCAGGGATGAACTTAACTAGTCCCTGGGTAGCTGACCTGCCCTCGCCCACAGCCAATGCCAATTACTTGCCCTGCCATCCGGCCAAAACCGATTGCATATGAGGTTGACACCTGACTCAAATCTGTTCATCTATTGGCTGACAAACTGCCAGTCAGACTCTTCCAGTATCTGAATGGTCACAGAAATAATAAGTTGTGAGATGAAAGTGGGTGATTGAACAGAAACATGACGTAGGGTCATGCCTGGGACAGTCATATTGGTCCATTACACTACAAGCAAGCAAAGAGAGAGGAGATAAAGAGACACAGATGAGAGACCATCTGGGCCTTAGAACTGGAGAGGACAGCTCAGTTCCCAAGATTCCCGTTGCATTTTCAGTCTGGCTGTACTTTGTGTCTTGTCTTTGGGAATCTGAGAGACTTTTCCCTTGACATTGTAGAAAAAATCCTTTGCTTAGACTGGGGTTGGAATGGGGATTGGAATATCTGTTTCGTACAGTCAAATAATCTTTCATTAAAACACTGGGCAAACAAGACACAATCTCTTATTATCAGGCACAAACTTATCTACAAGGAGGAGAAAAAGACACCCACAAGGGCTGAGGCACATGTATTCACTGAAGTAAATGTGAGGGCCCTCCTCTGGCCAAGGGCAAACTGAATCCCAAGGCTGATGGCGGGAGTGGTCATTCTCTGAAGATGTTCAAAGATACCTCTTGAATGAGCAGAGGAAGTTGAGCCAGAAACCAGGAAAAAGTTCCAAAGAAAGAAAGCGTCAGCCTGGACTGTGATTGCTGGAGCTGAGGGCCAACAGTCAGTGGCCAGTGCAGGCAGCCTCCCAGGACCCTCTACGGAGACTGGCTGACTAGAAGGGCTGGGAAACCCACCAAACCAAGAGATGGCCAAGTGTGCAGTAGGCCCAAATGCAAACGAATCATATGCACAAAGTAACATAACTAAGAGAAGGAGCCAGGGCCAACTTTGGGCATGGTTAATGGGATCCTGGTGAGAGCAGATTCTTCATCCAGAGCTGTAAGTAATTCAGATGGTGTTTGTCGTAAGATTATGAAACACTGTGGGATTTGCGGTTCCTGTCATTTGTCTGCCTCACAAGAGCTAATGTTTATTGATTTTCTTCTGTACAAGGCAGAGTCATCCATTTGGTTTGCCAGTGTTGAAAGTTCTCAGGTTTCTGGAAGAAGCATGGACCAAAAGAATTAAAATGAGTATCTCTGTATCAGTTTTCTTCCTAGTCACAGAGAGTGAATATTGCTATAATGAAAGCTTTCACAAACAACCAAAATTCAATTCTTCTGCAAATCCTCAGAAATTGAAAATGATGGAAGAAAATGAGCATTTATTGAATACCTGACATGTGTCAGGCAGTGAGCTGGGGCCTTTCTCAAGACAGCAGTGAATTTGATCTTTGCAAGACCTCCAAGCATTATTGTACTATTTCACTGAAGAGAAAACTGAAACTAAATAGCTTGCCCAATCCCCCACAGCTATTATGGAGCCAGACTGAGATTCTGACCCATGACTGTCTGTTTCAAGTCCCTAATTATTATGTGTCATCATACTGCCTCTCTATGACCGGCTTTCCAAGGGCCTTAGGAACCCAAAGAACCCATAGAGGAAAACATTCAGGCTGCTGGGCATGACGCTCATTCTTTATTTACAGTTTAATGTGAAGGTCTTGGGGCAGAAAGGATGGGAAGCATGGAAACTCCTTTTATTAATATCCTTTTTCTAAGATGCTATTTTTAAATTCTTTTTTTTTTTTTTTTTTTTTTGAGACAGAGTCTCACTCTGTTACCCAGGCTGGAGTGCAGTGGCACCATCTCAGCTCACTGCAACCTCTACCTCCCGGGTGGGTTCAAGGGATTCTCCTGCCTCAAAAGACTACAAGGCCACCACACCCAGCTAATTTTTGTATTTTTAGTAGAGACAGGGTTTTTACCATGTTGGCCAGGCTGGACTTGAACTCCTGGCCTCAAGCGATCCACCAGCCTCCCAAAGTGCTGGGATTACAGACGTGAGGCACCATGCCTTAGATTCATATTTTTAATCCACCTGGAATTTATTTTTGAATGAGATATGAATTAGGAGGGTTTATTTTTGTCTTAAGGCCGACCCACGTATGGTAGTACAATTTGTTTTTTAAAGTATTATTTTCCCATTGAATTGAATATGTCACTTTCGGCATTCATTGTTTTTATATTCATTCACTCTACTCCCAGACTCTCTTCTTCTCTCCATTGGTCTATTTCAGCACCAATTCCTTACTGTCTGAATCCTAAAGCTTTGTTTTAAATTTTACTACCTGGTAAAGCAAGTGGCCACTCTTAACTCTTCTCAGACACTTATTCTTCCTTATTATCTTTAACATCTTCTTATCTATTCCTCTCCACTCACTGAAAGTCATCATTTTGATTCCAATTAAATTTAACTATGTTTGTATATTCATATAGATTATAAATAAGAATTGATGTTGTAAATTAAATATTGCATTACAAAATTGGTATTCAATTTTGTCCCATGTCTTTTAACACAATTTCATGTTAAGTATGTCTTTTACCCATCTTACTGGATTCATTCCTAAATATTTTATAGTTTTTGTTTCTATCAAGAATAAAATTTATTCTTATTTTTATTTCTAACTGGATGTGCTCATTTAGAGAAAAGTTATTGGTTTTTTTTATGTTTCTCATATTCAGTCACCTTAATTCTCTTCATCCTGGTAGGTTATTTAAGTCACTAAATTCTAACAGGTTTTCTAAGTAACTAAATTATATTTATATTTTCGGCAAAAAAGGGAGATAATTTATTTTGTTTTTCTCCAATGTTTTACACATTATACTATTGCATTATTGAAAACTTCCAAAACAATACTAAATAATAGTAATAAGGTTGGGCACAGTGGCTCACGCCAATAATCCCAGCACTTTGGGAGACTAAGGCAGTTGGATCACCTGAGATCGAGAGTTCAAGATCAGCCTGGCCAACACGGCAAAACCGTCTCTACTAAAAATACAAAAATTAGCTGAGCATGGTGGTGCATACCTGTAGTCCCAGCAACTCAGGAGGCTGAGGCAGGAGCAGAAGAATTGCTTGAACCTGGGATGTGGAGGTTGCAGAAAGCCCAAGATTCTGCCACTGCACTCCAGCCTAAGCAACAGAGCAAGACTTTGTCTCCAAAAAATAATAATAATGGTAATAGCAGGCAATCTCTTGTTCCTGATTTTAAAATGTCTTTGATATGGCATAGCTTGCTATAATTATGTTTTAAAAGTTTTATTCTATTATACATGGAATTTTTATTAGTAATGTTTAAATTTTATGAAATGCCATTTACCATCTACTGTTATAATACAGTTATTTTCTCTTTTCATTTGTTAATATAGTGATTAGATTTGGTTGATAAATACCCTAATTTTAAACTATCTTTAAACACCTAAAATAAACTTGATTCGATTTCTATATATTATTTTTACAATTGTCTGCAGGAGTTTATTGACTAATTTTTGCTTAGAATTTTTGCTTTTATATTTGTAGATGAAGTTGCCAAGTTTTTTTATCTTTATCATGCTTTTGTATTCATTATTTTAGCTTTTAAACTAAATTTGGAGTTATTTTAATATTTTTCTATGACCTAAGATAGTTTAAATAATAGCCAGCTACGGTTACATAGATACTCCTAGTAACACTCCTAGGAGACAAAAAATGATTTAATACTCACAACAATAACAGGAGTCAGATATCAGCATTTTTGCACCAATTTCCTAAGCCCTGTCTCCCCCAGGGCGATGTGAAGAGAGACAGCTGACACCTGCACACACAGTATGTTGGATTATAGGAGAGGCATCCTGAGTTTAGGAATCTGTTTTATGATGAGCATGAAGCATAACTGCTCTTTGCTCCAGAAAGAGACTCTGTGTCTTCCAAGGTTGTAAGCAAACCTACCCTTCACTCTGTCTCCATCTTTCAAAGTTATTTACTATACTAACAACCTTGAAAAGATAGGAAGAGGCAGTCAGTACTTCGTTCACAGATGCACAAAACATAAGAGATCCACAAAGAATTATTTCCCAGCCATGTGTAGCTGAGGTTGAAAGGACAAAACGCTAGTACTTGTTAATTCTTAGGCAGGGGCCATTTGAATGTCATCACACTAGTCTCCGAAACATTTTTTAAATCTCCCCCTTGTCCCCAAAAAGAAAACGAGACTTGTCTAATAATGGAATAGTTGCCGCAAGATTTTGTGACTGTTCCAATAAAATACGGGTGACTTCCCTTCAGAAATATTGAATTTGATGGGTGGGGCAAGTTAGGGGCCTTTTAATTCAACTAATCTACAATGTTGGATGGTCAAATTGGAAGGCATTTCAGAGTCCCTTAGTTATGCCTATCTGGTACCTCCTCGTTTCATCACCTTCATAGATGGACCAGAAACAGGTGATTGGAAATCTCTCTCTCTCTCTCTCTCTCTCTCTCTCTCTCTCTCTCTCTCACACACACACACACACACACACACACACACACATACACACTACACAAACACAATTACCAAATAAATCATGCCTGGGATTATCCATGTTTCTTAATCCCTTTAGACTTTTTAAAATGAGGTCAATGGGAGGGCTGTTATTTATGATCTTAAAGCACTGGTATGCGGAAAACATAATGGACGTAGGAAAGTCAATGGTGAGCAAGAGAAAAATGACCCTGTTCCACATAACTGACTGTGTAGTGGGGAAGATAAATAATTCGATAGAATAATAAGATGTGATTGGATTTCAGATCCCCTAGAAATTGATTTAACTTCATCTTCCACATGTACTCAACCACTAGCTCCCTAGAAAGTCATAATCAGAGAGAATAAGTACAGTTTTCTTGTGATCATGTTTTTGTTCTAAAACATGCCCCAAGAGAGTAACAGAACAGCAATGCCAGGGAAACCTTAATTATAAAAAGACCCAACAGGATACTGGTTAACAAAAGGTGTCTGCTTAGGTAACCTCTCTCTATCTCGCTCGCTCAGATTTTCCTTCACAAAAAAAAAAAAAAAAAAAAAAAATCAAATATCTAGCTTCATATCTCAAATAAATACTTACTGCTATAAAGCACCCAGCAAATATAACATAGCATTAAAAAGTCCAAAATTAGAAATTTTTTTTGAGGTCTCTGCCCAAAATGCAAGACCAGCATCCCCAGGACCTTCCTCTCTCCTGCCCCTTCAAACATCATTTGGACACCATTCTTGTGAGCATAACAATATATAAAACACACACACACACACATGCATTTATTTTCTCTATGTTTCTGAAAATTTCCCCTTATTCACTCTCAAAGCCTGAGAATGTAGGAGGGGGCTCCTATTGCTGAAATAGACGCAAGATTCGCTAATGAGAATGATGGTTTCTTTATCCATCCTCTTAGCAACGATAAAAATGTGGCTGCAGTTCAACTTAAGCAAACTAGAAATTTAGATTTATTTATGTAAAGTATTACATTAAATGCAAAACCAGATTCTAGTTTCCTTTGAAAGCTGGATCTAGCAGCAGTTATAATTTGCTACATCAGATATGCTGAGCCACCGCAAATGATTTTGAAAGATGGGCTTTGTCTGCCCCCTGCTGTACTCTAGGTAAATAACAGGACTTCCTAATTTAGCCTTGGTGGACAAGAGCGCTAAAACGTAAGGACGAGGGCAAAAAAGACTGAGCACGTGGTTCACCACAGTTCCATGTAGCATAGTACCTGGAATATAGTAGGCACTCAATAAATGTATTGAACAAATGAGGATAAAGGTAAGAAAAGTATGCTTACACACTGACTAGGCAACATACCAAGGTTTACAGGCCCAAGGAAAAGAAATACAAATGTTTTGCAACGTTCTGTTCATACGTTTTTGAAAATAACTTGGTGCTCATTGGGCAGGCATTGTCAGCAATTCAATCGTGCTCATTTAGTTTGTGAGCCACTGTGCCCGGCTGTATATAGATAAATTTTCTAAATGTGACTGTCAGTAAATAATTTTTTGAGAGCTTAGAATCTGAAAGCCATAAGGTAAAAAACCATGAAATTGTCTCCAAGATGGCAGAACTTGTAGCGATCATGCAGAGTTCCCGGGCCATCGCCATCCCTCACCCCAGGTGACCCTGTACCAACAGCATAATCTTTCCTCAGTCTCCTACAACTGTAAGGATAATTATCTCAAGAACACAAAGCTTTTAGTTCTGAAATGCAATTTTGTTTGAGGGATAGGAGAAAGAGAAAGTAGAAGGAAGGTACTGAGTGTTTTCCTTCGTTTGTACTAAAACATGCCCCAAACAATGAAACCTAGAGTGATTCATGCTAGATGTGCAACCGGCAAAGAATTAAGGGGTAAGGTAGATGGATCCCCCTGAAATTTTGAGAAAATCAGTGATGCATAGAGCTCATGCCACCCAACAGGGCAATGCACATGAATAGTTCAACCTCTTGTAGTTAATGGCCAGGGACACTGGTGATAACAAAGATATTGATGAGATAACTGGGAAAATTTGAATGCTGACTGGATATCTGCTATTAAGTAATGATCTATTGTTTTAGGATAAAGGTATTTTGGTTGCTAAAAATGAGTCCTGTCTTAGATATATATGCTGAAGTATTTATGATAGAAATGATATAATATCTGGGATTTCCCTCGAAATAGTCAAGTCTCAGGTGGGGGGAATGGGACTGTGTAGATAAAACCAGACGTACTGATAATCATTTAAGCTGGGTGATGGGTACATCAAACTTCGTTACACTATTCTCTCTACTTTTGTGTTTGAAAATCTTCATAGTAATGTCTTTAAACATCCTTTTAAATATACCAGGCTATAGGTGATTTAAAATTTTTCTGGTTGACAATTGGTTGAGTTTATCTGAAGACCTGAGATAAATAGAAAGAAAATGTGTGGGATAAGATAAAAGATTGTGGAGACCAAAGCTCTTATTTGCAGAGGAAGTCTTTATGTAGCAGGCTTCAGAGAGAATAGGCTATAAAATGTTTCTTATCAGACTTAAAGTCTGTGTGGATGTTGATGCCTGAGAGTTTCAATGAAGCATATCCAACCCCTACTTCCCATCATGGCCCCTTCATTGGCCTCAACTACATGATCTACATCTTCCAGTATGATTCCACCCATGGCAAATTCGATGGCACTGTCAAGGCTGACAAAGGGATGGTTGTGATCAACAAAAATCTCATCCCCATCTTCCAGGTGTGAGATCCCACCAAAATCAAATGGGGGGATGCTGATACTGAGTACATCATGGTGTCCACCAGAGTCTTCACCACCATAGAGAAGGCTGGGGCTCACTTCCAGTGGGGAGCCAAAACATTCATCATCTATGCCCGCTCTGCTGATGCCTCCATGTTCATGATGAGCATAAACCATGAGAAATATGAAAAAAGATAATTAACAGTGGCTCCTGTACCACCAACTTCTTAGCCCCCCGGCCAAGCTCATCCATGACAACCTTGGCATTGTAGAAGGGCTTATGACCACAATGCATACCATCACTGCCACCCAGAAGACTGTGAATGGCCCCTCTGGGAAACTGTGGTGTGACCGCTGCGGGGCTCTCCATAATATCATCCCTGCATCTACTGGAGCTGCCAAAGTTGTAGGCAAGGTCCTCCCTGAGCTGAACAGGAAGTTTGCTGGCATGGCCTTCCACCACTAATGTGTCAGTCATGCATCTGACCTACCATCTGGAAAAATCTGCCAAATATGATGGCATCAAGAAGGTGGTGAAGCAGGCATCAGAGGGCCCCCTCAAGGGCATCCTGGACTACACTGAGTACCAGGTTGTCTCCTCCAACTTTAACAGAGACACTCACTCTTCCACCTTCAATGATGGGACTGGTATTGCCCTCAACTACCACTTTGCCAAGCTCATTTCCTCGTATGACAATGAATTTGGCTACAACAACAGGGTAGTGGACCTCATGGCCCATGTGACCTCCAAGAAGTTAGTCCACCAGACCACCAGCCTCAGACCCTCAGCTGCTAGGGATCCCCTGTCAAAATCGGTCTCCCACCACACTGAGAATCTCCCCTCCTCACAGTTTCTATGCAGACCCCCCTGAAGAGGGAGGGGCCTAGGGAGCTCCACCTTGTCAGGTACCATCGATAGAGTCCTCTGTGCTCAGTCAAAATAAAAAAGATACTCTAGGCCAGGCGCGGTGGCTCAAGCCTGTAATCCCAGCACTTTGGGAGGCCAAGGCAGGTGGATCATGAGGTCAAGAGATCAAGACCATCCTGGTCAACATGGTGAAACCCCATCTCTACTAAAAATACAAAAAATTAGCTGGGCATGGTGGCATGTGCCTGTAATCCCAGCTACTCAGGAGGCTGAGGCAGGAGAATTGCCTGAACCCAGGAGGCGGAGGTTGCGGTGAGCTGAGATCGCGCCATTGCACTCCAGCCTGGGTAACAAGAGTGAAACTCTGTCTCAAAAAAAATAAAAAAGATACTCTAGTCAGCAGGATTCCATTATTTTTCTCCAACAATATTCAGCTAGGTATAGGTACAGGTAGAGACTTGGGCTTATAAACAGAGTTGAAGTTTCATCAAGTGGGTACACAGAGTAGCTAAGGATATTTCTAAAGGAATGGTTGTAGTGATGGACCACTGTATCTCCGCTGAGTAAGAAGGCAAGGAGATGAGGGCGACATGTATGAACAAGCAGTAGGATGAAAAGATGAGGCTTCAATGAGATTAGAGGATTGCTTGAAAGGGAATACTGCAGTCAATGAACTGTTCAGTCAATGAACTGATAGGAAGCCATCAAATCTAGATTTGGGAGGCAGTAGTGACATAGTAGAAGGGTATGACTTATAAGTGAGTAGACATGCAGGAAAGGTGGTCTTTTGGGGGCTGAAGAAATCAAGGAACGGGATGGGTCATTCATGTGGCATTAAGGAACCAAGAATGACCACAGAAGGAACAAGAAAAAATTGCTGGAAGCCAGGTGCTAGAGTTATCAGTGAAGGAGGGGGACATGGTAGGGAGGTCAGTAAGTTGAGATGATGAGTGGAAAAGTATGACAACTTTAAAGAAGCTGTTTTGTTTATTTGTTGTTTAATAGAAAAAAGACTTGAAAGGGAGCAATGGAGCACAGGAACATCACCTCTGTTAGGACCAGCAGTAACTCGGGAGGGAGAAAGCCAGTCTTGAGGGGGCTGCAGGGGAGACACTCTACTGGGGGAATGGAAGACACAGGGTTTCAGTTAAACCAAAATACAAAGAGAACACACACAGAGAGAGAAAGTGTTTAGGCAAATTGCTAATAACAGACAGTGGATTATAGCACAGAAGACAGGTGTGGGAGGGCAGGAAAAAGTTGAAGGTGGGATTAGATTAGGTAATGGTTCTCAGTCCTAGCTGCACAACAGAATTATCTAGGGAACTTTTGAAAATGCTAATGCCTACACCCAGATCAACTGAATTAGAATCTTAAAGGAGTAAGGTCAGGGTATGTACAACAGTAACCAAACTTTTAAATACATTCATCCCCCAGTATCCATGGGTGATCAGTTCCAGGATCCCTGTGGATACCAAAATCCATGATGCTCAAGTCCCTCATATAAAATTGTCAGGTCCAACTGGCAGACTCTGAGCCAGTGACAGATGAACAAATGTACTGAGACACAGATACTCAAGTGAAAGAGTGGGCTGGGGGTCCAGGCAGCTTACAGACCCCAAGGAGGGTACTATAAAGAGTCAGCAGCTGCAGCCCTGACCAGCTAGACTCCAGGCATTTATTCAGTATAGATGTAATGACAGAGGCTTTGAGTCAACACACTTGTAAATAATGATTAAAGGCCAGGTTCCAAGGCCTAAAGCAAACACCATTTGTGGATAATAACATTGTTGACCCCCTGAGTAGAGAGCAGACATGCACCCGTGGATGTTCAAAGGTCGGTCTTAGGACCACATGAGTAAACAAGCTCTTTAGATAAACTCCCCCCATTCCTATATATCTACTCGTGCCTAATTGCCCCTGGGTAAGAACTGCCACCTTTGGCTCATTCTTTCCAAAGCTTTTGCAAAAACCTTCTGGCCATCCAAGAAGGTTTGCATCTATTTTACAATTTTTCCCACCACCCCTACATAAAATGGCCTGATACTTGCATAGAGGCTCTGTACATCCTCCCATATGCTTCAAATCATCCCTAGATTACTTAATAATACCTAATACAATGCCATTGCTATGAAAATAGCTGTTTAGGGGATAATGATAAGAAAAACAAGTCTGTACTGTACATGTTCAGTACAGATGCAACCATCCACTCTTCAATTTTCCGTCCAAGGCTGGCTGAATCCATGGATGCAGAACCCACAAATAGAGGATCACTTACTTGTACACACTAACACAAATAACAGACGAGGAGGAAAACAGTATCAGTGTTTATCTTTGATGAATACATCAAAGTCTTAAGGGTGAATGTCTATACTTTCAAAATTCCATGTGCATATTTTAGAATGAATTAAAAAGGGTGTTTGTTTGAGGGGGGTTGCTTACAGAAAGGAGTTTATAATATAGTATCAATTTCTACTGTTTACACATGGAATTTATTTGATCCCTAAATATATATATATATATATATATATATATGTGTGTGTGTGTGTCTGATCCCTAAATATATATAAATATATCATATAAATATAATTAAAACTTCACCTCCTCACAGGGCAGGCCTGTAAACCCAATTCTGCCAAGACTCATAAGCAGAGACTTAGGAAGCTGCATTAGATCAAATCAGTATACTGAAGTTTTAAAGATAACACGGGCCAGGTGCGTTGGCTCATGTCTGTAATCCTAGCACTTTGGGAGGTCGAGGCAGGTGGATCACCTGAGGTCAGGAGTTCAAGACCAGCTTTGTCAACATGGTGAAATCCCATCTCTTACTAAAAATACAAAAATTAGCTGGGCATGGTGGTGGGTGCCTGTAATCCCATCTACTCAGGAAGCTGAGGCAGTAGAATCACTCAAACCTGGGAGGCAGAGGTTGCAGTGAGCCAAGATTGCACCACTTCACTCTAGCCTAGGTGAGAGAGCAAGGCTCTGTCTCGGGGGGGGAAAAAAAAAAAGTTAATATAACCCAAATCCATAAGGCAGCCTACCCTCATCATCCCCCCGTTATTTTACCAGACTTTTTTTAATAATCATATTCCTTCATATTTTGATATTTTGATGCCAAGGGAAGAAAAAGAAACTGCCAATATTTAGGATCCCACAGTTGCCAAATAACCACCAAGCTTACCTACAGTAGGTGGCATATGCCTAAGTATGAAAGGCAGATGGAAGTGAAGTTGACTAATCCAGCCCACGTCAAAACATTCAGAGCATTTAGTATGCACAAAAATATTTGATAATGTAAAACAAGTCCATAAAATATGATTTCTTCTAAGGAGCTCAATCCAGTTGAGGAAAAGTACTGACAAATGCTTTCTTCCATACACAAAAGTATCAATAACCATCACCCTCCAAAATTCATCTTATCCTCTTCGGGAAACAGAGGAAGTTAATAAATACAAGTTGGAAAATAGGTATTTGTTTACAAATATCAACTCAATAAAAAAAAATTTAAAAGATTGCCAGGATATGGAAATTCTCATCACATCCTCCTAACATCTGTGAGGGGTAGTAGTATTCCCATTTTATAGATGAAGCTGAGGCTCAACTGCTATATTAACACAAATTCATGAAGCTTAGATGGTGGTGCTAGGAACAGAGCTCAGTTTTAACTATAAGGTTATCTCCTTTTCTTAGAATTGGAATTTAAGTACTTCTCCAGATCTAGGTTAGAGTTTTTAGGCAGTTTTCATGTTTTGTAACCGAGAAGTCTAAACCATGCCATTTTAGATGACCCCTCTTACTGTCAGTGGCTGCAGATCCATTTGGCTCCAGAATGAATATATTGTTTACTAATTACCATATAAACTTGCCAGAAAGTTAAAGAACTTTTAAGTAACAGCCCAAATGCCGGGGGGGGGGGGGGGGGGGTGGGGAAGTAAGTTATGGACAAGCTTCAAGTACAGGTGGCCAAACAGTCAGCAGATGCAGCCTTAAAACAAGCAAACAAGGGAACAAGATTCTATGCTTGTACTGCTTCCCAAGCACACTTCCTTCACATTTTATTTGATTCTCTCAACAATCCTATTGTAAGAGGAAAACTGCATAAAAAGCAGCTAAACTCTTAGTTGTTTTAGTCCATTTTCATGCTGCTATAAAGATATACCTGAAACTGGGTAATTTATAAAAGGCTTAATTGACTCACAGTTCCACATGACTGCGGAGGCCTCAGGAAACTTACAATCATGATGGAAAGGGAAGAGGCCCATCTTACGTGGCAGCAGGTGAGACACTCAATGAGGTGAAGGGGAAAGAGCCCCTTATAAAACCATCAAATAGATCTCGTGAAAACTCACTACCATGAGAACAGGATAAGGGAAATGGCCCCCATGATCCAATCATCTCCCACCAGGTTCCAGCTGGTGATTATGGGGATTACAATTCAAGATGAGCTTTGGGTGGGGACACAGAGCCAAGCCATCTCACCAATGATCCCAGGTCGAGGGTTCTCTGCTTAAAACTACCCTAAGAATCAAATTAACCATTAAAGAATTACATGATGACCTATGAAAATATATATATCATGTGCAGGATGATTCTATTTTGTGTAAAACAAAAAAATAAGATCATATTTTATGCATAAAGATGTGTCAATAAGCAGAGGGAAGCTTTCAATAGTACACAGCATACAATGTAATGGTTCTCAGGAGTACAATTAAATGGACAGGAATATTTTCATTTCTTGTATTAATTCATATTTTAGAATGGTAGTGTATTATGAGCAATTTTCACCTTGTTCAGTATTAGTTGTTACTTTCTCCACTTTGTGCCTTTAGGAATCCAGCCAAGACAGTCCTTGCATCTTGAGTTGGGAATTTTATTTGTCAGTGTCTGAAGCTTCAAACTGATTCAAACCTCTGAAGGTGTATAGTTGAGTCCAAAGTTGCAAGCATGAGATGCCCATGCTTCTTTTTGATGAAGTGGTTTCCTATCTATCACACAGGACTGCCGAGAGTATGGAGAGTATTAACATATATATGGAGGTACTTTATTGAGCTATGCAGAGGCTGTGACTTCCCTCCCCTAAGTCCTTTCATGTATATCTCTAGGCACTTTGCACCTATTCAACTGACATATTTGGCTCTGAAAAGCCACAAGTGTCACAATCCTAAAGGACATAAAAGTTGTATTTCATGGAGTACATTAAGGGCAGCTCAATTCCTGATCTAACTTCCAACAAAATGCAAACCTGAAAGAGAGAAGTTCCTAGGATTTAATATAAGACTTAAGTAGAAAAGGGAGCAATTCTCTGTGCTGCTTGGGAAACCCCCAATATCGCTTTGACAGGAACCAATAACTGGAAGACTCCCCAAAGTCACATTCTCTCTATGGCAGAGGCTCCAAACAGAATCCAAATACAACAGTCATTTGATGAGTAAACTCTGGCCAAGTGAGAAGATGGCTACCAGAGGCACAGCAACTCAAGCTGCACTCCACAACTATGACACAAACGGAAAAAAACTAAGATATGCAGATCCATTCTGGTCAAGTTAAAGGGAATTCAGAACAGGAGTGTTTAAGCTAAAGCCTACAACTGTGAAACAGACTTTTAACTCACACTAGCAAATAAGCAGCTAATCAAAAAGCCTATTACTTAACTGGCTAAAAGCCTAAGCACATGCTTTCCAAAAAGCCATTTGGATTATATACGCAACAGACCATTAACAGCCATTACCACAGTGCTTTCCAAATTACGTGGCATATTTGAATAGGTTCTTAACCACATTAAGACCAAAACTTTAAAAAAAGAAAAAACCCGTAACAACAAAACGATGTAACTAAGACTAACAGCACTCATACCTACAACAAAAGTGGTCTCTACCCCTCCCAGCTTAATTCTGGAAGTAAAATAAATACAGTAAGCCCAGCCCAAAGTTCTCCAGAAATACAGCCCTCAAAACGGAACTACTGCTATTCAGGTCTACAAGCATAATATTTTCATTGTGTAAGCATGACTAGCTATCTTCATGAGAAGTATGTAAGGAATATTCAATAGCAGGGTCACACATGTTGCCCTTTTCACAACAGCAAATTTTTCTTCTCATAATTAGGAAGATAAATGATTTGTCATTGACAAAATCTTCATCTTTTTAAAAACCTCACTGGTAATATAGATTCCTAAAAACTGTACCACAGAGAACATGCTAACACCAAAGGGAATGTTTCAATCAATAGTTTTCAGTTTTGTCTTTCATCCTCTAATTGCTTCCTGCTTAACGATGTTCAGAATCTTCCAAAAGAACCACCAAAGTGCTTTCTTGGAATCCTGCAAAGAAATGTCTTCTTTGAAGAAAACACTCTTTTCCAATAAGAAATGGTTTTAAAAAAATCCAATGGTCTAGATTTTACAACTTTTTTTTAAAGGTAAGCTAAGTCTTCAATTTCAGAAAGTCTGCAAGTATACAACCAATTATTTTTTCATTCATAAAAAACAGTCCACAGCATTCATAAAACAGGATGGCAGAAGAAATAAAAAGACTTTTCAGAAGGATTCTTTGTTTAAGAACAGATGAGTTAGGTAGCAATTTAATACAGATGGAAACAAATACAATCCATATAAAAACAGAATCTGAAAGGGAGTGGGAGGAAACATATCAACCAAAGCAAATTGAGAGTGTTCACACATGCACCTCAACACCTGCATTTTCTTTGCTTAAAAACCAAACTAGGTACTTTAATAGATGTTCATAAAGAAGACCATAAATGTACTGAAAAAATGTTAGCCTTACATATATCACCAAAACAAAAAAAAAGAGAAAAAAATTAATAATCCCCAACTACAACTAGGCTAATCATGGGGTTTCCCTTATACAGACCGACACAGAAACTTTTTACAAGGTTAGCTTTGAGGTACAACACCTTAGAGCTCTCAACTGGGGTGTTTCCTGCTCATGCTCTTTTCACTATAAACAAATGTCGTTTATGCAGTGGAATAATACTTGAAAAATTCCTTAGAAAAGAATCACAAGTTTCATTTTATATATACAACAAATTTTTAATAATGTACTGAAAATAAATTACAGGAAATAATTTTAAAATGCAACAGAGGACAAAGTCACAATAAACATTCCCATTGAATTCCCTTGGAAGGGGGAGTGAGATTGCAGTGCTCAAGATAAATATCACAAATATATCAAAAACTTCAAATTGTCTATGCATTCACACACTGACATGAGCCACAAACATTCCTTTCACAGGGACTGTACTTATTTAGCCTACCACAGGACCAGATTTTGCCATAAACTACAAAACTTTTAATACAAAATTGTATTTATATATTTATAATTCATATACATGCCCTATCCGTGATTTTAGAAAATAAAAGCTACACACTGTACAGACACTCTTAACTCATAGCTGTAGGCAACATTTTTGGATGGAATTTCTCCCCCAATAAAATTAATGGCATATTTTATGTACATGAAGGCTAAACTGCAAAAAGACAGTTCAGTTTCCCAGATATGCATCTCCTTTCAGGGCAGGTTTATAAATTTAAAAAGGCAAGACAAATGTACACCTCAGAATTACTTTCTTAGCTACAAGAGTTGCCATGTAATTTCTGTGAAGTTTCTGATACATGCATCTATGTAATACTGGTACTGAAGGCAGTAAAGCAATATATACTTTTTTGTAGTGGCTCAATAAAGGCTTCATTGTCATTCCAATCTGGTTCTTGAAACAGTGATTCATAAATTCTCTAAAAATTAAAATTTCAATGGGACACTGTGTTAAAGAGACTCTAAATAGATTTCTTAAAATATTTCCCTGAAATATCCTTTTACATAAGACAAATTTCACTAACATTAGATTAAGTAAAAAGAAAGAAAAGAATTAAACATGGCACAAGTGTGCATGATTAACCAATGCTCCCCAGCCAATCTGCATGTCTTAGGAGCCATTAAAAGAATGCTTAAAACTAACAAACAATTTTCACACTCTGTGGCAGCCATCTGTGAAGCCAGTTACACTAAACTACTTCTACAGTTGATTGTAAACTTTGGTTTATTTTTATTTGAGTTCTCATTGTACAGCAAGCATGAAAAAAAAGAGAGTGGAGTCCGTGAGAAGATGAACTGTCAGTCTGTCTTTAATCTGGCATGATGAGACACCTGGTCAGTCAGGCCTGCTTTGATAGAGTTTGTTACAGACTGCCTTATGTTTTCCTCCATCAAATTATCACCCAGGGGCTTCAATACCTGTGGTATGAGAAATGTGCAAAACAAACAAAAACATGAGGTAAAAAAAGAGTTACATATAAAAATAGATATAAAAATTCAATTCAAAGCAATGATGAAAATAACCAGGAATATGGGAAATAAAAAGATGCTTCTCTCAAAAAAAGTTATGATGCTACTAGACATTATATAATGCAACAAAAATTACTTTCCTCTTATTCAAACCATTTACAATTCCTATGAGATGAATGTGCAATTCCATACCCTATATGCAGCATCAAATCTGGTATGTATACAGCATTTATGCAGACCGGCCCAGACGGTCCTGCTTATTGTCCTACATGTATAAGTGTGAACACTTCAGATAGAGAAAAAGGTTAAAAATACTGTCTAATTTTTCTTCTTGTTATTGTTGGATGACAGTCTCTGTCGCTGTGCTGATGAAAGAGCACGATGAACCATTCGACGTCTAGTAACTTCAAACAGTTTGGAAAACACCTAAAACATGAAGTGATTTGTTAGGAGAATGACTCAGAGTGCCTCGAAGCTAAAGAGTTTAAGACTACAAGAATTTGAGACTGTAGGTTTCTCACCTTCCTGGGACTCCTCTGAAGCAAAAGAAAAGAGAAATGCAAAGAAATTTAGACAAGGTTTGTTGATAGAGCAAAGATCTCTGACTAGCTGATCACCTTACCTCAACTATACTGAAAATGATTTTATACACTTTAGATTCTTCTATTTAATCATTTTGTAATAATGGTACCTCTAAAATCCTAGAATTAATGCTGTATTTAAGAGATGAGTATTTCTCAAAAGAAGATATTGTTACAATTATTGAAAATTATGTTGCAGAAAATAATGATCCAAAATTTTTAAGTAGCTCATTTTTTAAGTGACATTGTAACAGCTTTGCATCCATCTTCTATTCAAAGAAACATGAAATAGTGAGATTGAGATAAAAATTTAAATAAATATCCAAACATAAACTTCCCAATCAGATCTGAATAGATCATTTTCTCTGAAGAGTAAATACAAAATCCAAGTTAATATAGTGGGTCACTTTATAAATAACATTATTATAAAAAAAAGTCAACATCCAATCAACTTTCTTCAAAAGAAAAAAAATTGCTTCTTCAATCTTCCAATTTATAGCCAAAACAAACACGGACCTGGATATCCTCAATCTTCAAATAAGCTCAATATTTCATGAGCCCAGAAATGACATCTGAAATGCCTATTATAGTGTTCATGTTAAGTACATTAATAACTGTAGCTTTTATTCTGGTCCTTGACATGATGTTCAAGTATTTCACGAAGATCATTTTCATGACATCCATAAGTGGAATTTTCTGTCCACAGTTAATTCCAGCACACAGGAGGTAGATAAATATACAAAATGGCTTTCCTTAGTAGATACTTGCTGGGCAAGAGTTCACAGCCTGGACTTCAATTCCGGTTTAAGATAAAAGATTATGATGGAACATGGTTCTCTGCTCATGGCACTCTGCTTTACTAATTAGTATTTCCATAATACAAAGGTCAAAGTTTCCAAGTTAAGAAATCCCTACAGGATTGTTACTCATAGTACATCAGGAAATCCCTACTATCTTCACGGAAGGCAATGAAGATCTGTCTGCCATCCAGTATTTCTCCTGCATTGCTTGCCAGTATTAGGAAGAAACTTCTTCTGCTTTCCGAAAGCACCACTTCCAAACTTCTTTTCCTTACCTTCAAAATCATTCAATATCATTAGAAACTCTGGCCCTGCCCACCATAATCAGGCCTACAACTAAGAATCTATCCAGGGGACAGTACAGATTTAGGCTAACCAAAGTACATTAAAATTATAACTTTAAAGAAAAAATCTTCAATTTGTAAAGATTCTACATCCAAACAAAACAGAAAACATCCTTTTGACATTCCTCGTATAAAGGAAAAGTAGGAATACAAATACTGCAAAGGGGGAAAAATCATAGGAAAATGAGATTAGTCACTGAAAAACCAAAAGATAGATACAAACCTGTTCCCATAGTGTTTCAGCAATCTGATCAATCATTGTTCCAATTTCTCTGAACTCCCCAGAGTATTTAACATACGCCCAAGTACAAAGAAATGTCAGTGCTAACCCCATGACAAGGTTACACAAGACAGCTATAGAGTTTAGGCCAATGAAGCCAGTCAGTCCTGAGATTATATACATAGCAAACATGACCGCAAACAGTGTGGCTGGGGTACGAGCAGCATAGAAGATATTTTTGCCATCATTGTGCTTTATAAAATTTGCATAGGTTTCTTCAATTTCAGCTTCAAGCTGGTCCTGATAACGACGGCAGAACTCATCTCCACCCATCTTTTTTACAGAACGAAATTGTTTTATCGCCACTTCCTTGAGATCCAAGTGTTTTCGCTCCAGATCTGAAGGTGCAATGTAAGGCTTGTCCCCTCCACATACCTGGACAGACAGAATGATAGTATTACATGCTAGAAATAATGAACACTTGAAAGAAGTTCCTGTTCATAGTTTTTAGTCTCAGAGAGTTAAACCACTTTTACAATTCAGTTTTAAACTCACTTATAATACCTCACAGGTTATCATAATCTAGTTATTTCTTCTGTGTTGAACCTGCTCAAGCAAAATAATTTTCTAAATGTGACTAACTTAAACAGAAGACAAAGTAATTTTACACTGCGCTCGGTACCTGCCTTCACTTGATCACCTAAGCATCATAATAGTACACAAGATTGCTGACAAGAGAGTGGGTAAAAGATAATGCCCCAAAAAGATATTTTAATGTTTGAGCAAAGCAAGAACAGAAACTGCTATTGGCCTTAAACTCACGCTACTAACATCAGAAGTCACTAATAACAGCCCTCTGAATCATAAATGTCAAAAGGTATTTTAGTACAGTTTATATAATAACTTACTGCCCAAATTCTGCTCTCTAATCATGAGAATTATTTTCTTATAGTTTATTTCCAGCAGAGATCATAAAGGGGAATTGAGTTCAATTATTTTAAACAGAAAACTCTTCTCACTCCAGTATCAAATTTAAATTTTAGTTACAAACCTGTTCCATACTTTTACAATAGATATCTCTTGCTCCTGCTACTGCAGCAAGATTATTAGCTTCAGCTGTTGCCTAAAAAATAAAATTACATGTACCATTATTATGCAGAAAAACCCATGACTCTAAAAATTCTGATAGACACATTATGTACAATAAGTTAAGTTTGAAAGCAAATCAGAGAAAGTAACTTCCAGTTTTTCTTTCCTGTAAAAGGGAACATTGGTATAAAGTATATAATGGCAAGTGGTTCTAATAAGACTACCTGCCTAATTTTGTTTGGCTTAGGTTGATATTAAAGTGGGTCTGTAGAAAACACCACATATGCTCAGAAAATGGATAAAGATAAATAGATATAACCCTAAAATATGTGGATCTCCAGGTATTAGGAATCGAGAATTACCCATATGGTTTTCTCTCTCTCTCATAATCAGTATTATACAAGACATTTTCAAACCCACAAAACTTTCTGCATGAAGTTTTATTAGAAAAAACTGTTTTATTTACTATAAAATGGAATAATAGCCCAAGGTAGTAAATTTTTTAAAATATGAATGCATTAAAATGACATTGTCCAGTTGAAAAAATATTGTCCATTTGAACACCATTGGAAAAAGAAAAAAAAAAAACTGTGACTATATTCACTAGAAGTAGTTCTAAATCATTAACACCAAATAAAAATAAGACTTATTTCAAACAACCTTCATTGTCAAAGGCTCAGAATAGAAGCAGCTTAGTTCAGAGAGGACCACATTAAGCCAACTTATAAAACAGAAATTTTCCTAGACGTTGAGCAACTGAGAGTAGGTATTGTGGACTCTCATTTCTGGTGGCCTAGAACATGCAAGGCCTAAAATCTGCAGTTACAAAAGAAAAAAAAAATTGTATGAAACCTTAGGACCCATGACACATATGGCCTTAAATACGTAAAACTTATTTGCATGCATAAAAGGACCCCCTCACCATTTTCAGCATTTCTCTCTAAAGCAAAGATTTTTATTCTCCCTCATAAATAAGTATATGTACAACACATATCACTCTCACACCCTCTCTACCTGAAGCATGGACTTTGGATGTGGAAGTTCCTCTCCTTGATAAATTTTGATGTAAGCCTAAAAAGGGAGAAGATGTGTTAGACTGATGGGTTATGTAAGGCTCCACATCTCCAGAGGAAAAAACTCATTAAATATAATTCACAAAATTCTAGGCTTTAAAAATCGATCATATTCCAACAAAGTTAACCCCATTCTCAATATTATTAAATTCTATGTTGCTAGATAATATCCTAGATATTTCTATAACAAATATAAAGTTGTAACTCATAAAGTTAGATAAATGCCATCTACTGTATGAAAAGAAATTCGTAATTACCCCCATTGCCAATGTTTTAATGTTAAATAAAAAAACTATTTTTATCTCTTTCTTTAGAGATAGGGGTCTCACTCTGACACCAAGACTAGAGTGCAGTGGTACAATCAGAGCTCACTGCAACCTCAAATTCCTTGGCTCAAGTGATCCTCCTGCCTTAGTTTCCCAAGTGGCTGTAACTACAAGATGTGTGCCACCATATCCAGCTTCGGAAACAATTTAACCTAGTATTTTACTTTGACCAGCTTAAATTGTATTTCAGCTCAAGGAAAAAAAGTCTTAATTTGTTAATTCGTGGTTTAAGAGTAAAAAGGAAAAGATGAGAGTTTTTTAGAAGTCCATATAGAAGTCTTTCATCTCAACTTTCTATTGACAAAATTCATTCATCACAGGGAAGGAGGCAGAGCAAAATGGCCAGATAGAAGCCTCCAGTGATCCCTACCACCTCACAGGAACATCAAATTGAACAACTATCTACATAAAAAAGCACTTTCATAAGAACCAAAAATCAGGTGAGCAATCACAGTACCTAGTTTTAACTTCAAATCACTGAAACAGGCACTGAAGAGGATAGAAAAAACAGTCTAGAATCGCCTACACCACCCATCCCCCACCCTCCCAGCAGCAACCACATGGTGTGGAGAGAGAATCTATGTGCTTGGGGAAGGGAGAGTGCAGTGATTGCGGGATTTTTGCACTGAAACTCAGTGCTACCCTGCCACTGTGGAAAGGAAAACCGGGCAGAACTCAGCTAGCACCCATGGAGGGAGCATTCAGACCAGCCTCGGGCTGCCAGCCCCGCCACCACAGGCTAAGGACTCTGCCTGATGCCTTATTCTACTTAGGACTCTGTGTAAACTACTCACATCCTGAGTAGAAAGACTAAAAGACAAACCTATATAAAACATTAATTACCACAACTTTTCAAGACATAGTATACTGATACCTGTAGAAACAGCTGCTCTGAGGTCCCAAATAAACATGAAAGGCAGTCTAGGCCACAAGGCCTGCAATTCCTGGGCAAGTCCTGGTGCTGTGCTGGGCTGAGCCAGTGGACTTGGGGTGCACAGTAAGACACCAGCTGGGACAGCCAAGAGAGTACTTCTGTCACCCCTCCCCCAACCCCAGGCAGTATAGTTCACAGCTCTGAGGAAGACTCCTTCCTTCTGCTTGAGGAGGGGAGAGGGGAGAGTAAAGAGGACTTTGTCTTGCAATTTGGATACCAGCTCAGCCACATAGAGTGAAGTATCAGACAGAGTCCTAAGGCCCCAATTCCAGTCCCCAGTTTCCAGGCAGGATTTCTAAACACACCCTGGGCCGGAAGGGAACCCACCATCTTGAAGGGTAGGACCAAGTCGTGGCAGGATTCATCACCTGCTGACTCAAGAGCTTTTGGGCTCTGAATAAGCAGCAGTGGTAGCCAAACAGTACTCACTATGGGTCTTGGGTGAGATTCAGAGATGTGCCGGCTTCAGGGGTGACCCAGCACATTCCCAGATGTTGTGGCTATGAGGACAGTCTCCTTCTGCCTGAGTAAAGGAGAGGAAAAACAAAGGGGACTTTGTCTTGCAGCTTGGCCACAGTTAGGTGGAACACCAAGCAGGCTGGGTCCCTGATTCCAGGCCTTGGCTCCTGGATGGCATTTCTGAACCTGCCCTGGGCCAGAGGGGAGCCCACTGCCTTAAAGGAGGAGCATCAGGCATGGCAGTATTCACCACAGCTGACTCAAGAGCCCCTGGGCTTTGAGTGAAAATTGGCAGTAGCCAGGCAGTACTTGTCATAGGCCTAAGGCAGTGGGGGAGACTCCTCCACCTAAGGAAAAGGGAGGGAAGAGTGGAAAGGACTTTGTCTTGCAGCTTGCATGCCAGCTCAGCCACAGCAGATTACAACACCAGGTAGATCCCTAAGGTTCCCAACTCTAGGCCCTGGCTCCCAGAGGGCATCTCTGGAACCACCCAAGGCTAGAGGGAACTTGCTGCCCAGAAGGGAAGGATACAAGCCTGGCTAGATTCACCACCTGCTGATTGTAGAACCTTTGGGCCTAAAATGAACACAGGCAGTAGCCATGCAGTAGTCACCATTGGCCTTGGGCAAGACCCAGTGCTGTGCTGGCTTCCAGTTTGACCCAGTAAATTCCCAGGGATGGCGGCCACAACAGTGCTTGTGTCACCGCTCCCCCAGCTCCAGGCAGTTCAGCACAGAGACAGACTCCATTTGTTTGAGAGAAAGTAAGGGAAGAGAACAAGAGTCTCTGCCTGGTAATCCATGGAATTCTCCTGGATCTTACCCAAGAGCATCAAGGCAGTACCTCTACAAATCTGCAAGAGCCACACGGCATTATGGGCTTGATATGTCCCTAATGCAAATACAGCTGCAGTGACCAAAGATCACAACACCCAAGTCCCTTCAAATACTTTGAAAGGCTTCCCAAGGATGACAGGTACAAACAAGCCCAGACTGCAAAGACTATAACAAATACCTAACTCTTCAACGTCCAGACACCAACAAATATTCACAAACATCAAGGCCATCCAAGACAAAAATGACTGCACCCAACAAACTAAAATAAAGCACCAGTGACTGACCAATCCCAGAGAGACAGAGACAAGTGACCTTTCAGACAGAGAATTCAAAATAGCAGTTTTGAGGAAACTAAAAGAAATACAAGATAACACAGAAAAGGAATTCAGAATCCTATCAGATAAAGTTAACAAAGAGACTGAAATAATCACAAAGAATCAAGCAGAAATCCTGGATCTGAAAAATGCAACTGACATACTGAAGAAATGCATCCAAGCCTCTTTTTTTTTTTTTTTTTTTTTGAGGCAGGGTCTTTCTTTCTCTGTCTCCCAGCCTAGAGTGCAATGGCATAATCCTGGCTCACTGCAACCTCTGCATCCCAGGCTCAAACAATTTTCCTATCTCAGTGTCCCAAGCAGCTGGGACTACAGGCATGCGACACCAAGTGTGGCTAATTTTTTGTATTTTTTTTGTAGAGACAGGGGTTTTCACCATATTGCCCAGACTGTCTCAAGTGATCTGCCCACCTCAGCCTCTCACAAAGTGCAGGGATTAAAGGCATGAGCCACCTCACCCGGCCTCAGCTTCTTAGCAGAAGAACTGATCAAGCAGAAGAATCACTGAGCTTGGAGACAGGCTATTTGAAAATACACAGCTGAGACAAAAGAAAAAACAATGAGAAAAAATGAAGCATGCCTACAAGATCTATAAAATAGCCTCAAAAGTGCAAATCTAAGAGTTCATAGCCTTAAAAAGGGGTAGACAGAGATAGGGATAGAAAGTTTATACAAGCAATAACAGAGAACTACTCAAACCTAGATACTAATATTTAAGAACAAAAGATTATAGAACACCAAGCAGACGTAACCCAGATAAGACTACCTCAAGACACTTAATAATCAAACTCCCAAAGGTCAAGGGTAAAGAATGGATCCTGGCTGGGCGTGGTGGCTCATGACTGCAATCCCAGCACTTTGGGAGGTGAAGGTGGGGGGATTGCTTGACCCTGGAGTTCAAGATCAGCTTGGACAATGTAAAGAGACAACATCTCTATTAAAACAATAGCAACAGGCCAGGCACAGTGGCTCACACCTGTAATCTCAGCACCGTGGGAAGCTGAGATGGGAGGATCACTTGAGACCAGGAGTTTGAGACCAGCCTGGTCAACATAGCAAGACCCCATTTCTATTAAACAACAACAAGCATGAATGGATCCTAAATGCATCAAGAGAAAAGAAACAAACAACATACAAAAGAGCGCCAATACATCTGGGAGCAGACTTCGCAGTGGAAACCTTATAGGCCAGGAGACAGTGGCATGACATAGAGTCCTGAAGAAAAAAATTTTTTTGCTAGAATAGTACATTCAGTGAAAATACTTCAAACATGAGGGAGAAATAAAGACTTTCTCAGACAAACAACAGCTGAGGGATTTTATCAACATCAGACCTGTCCTACAATAAATGTTAAAGAGAGTTCTTCAATCTGAAAGAAAAAGATTTTAATGAATAATAAGAAATGATTTGAAGGTACAAAACTCACTGGTAATAGTAAATACACAAAAAAACAGAATATTATAACACTAATTGTGGTGTGTAAACTTTCATATCCTGAGTAGAAAGACTAAAAGACAAACCTATAAAAAATATTAACTACTGCAACTTTTCAAGACATAGACAGTATACTAAGATATCAAGAGAAACAACAGATGTTTAAAAGGTGAGGGGATGAAGTTAAAGTGTAGAATTTTTATTAGTTTTCTGTTTCCTTGTTTGTTATTTAGTTTGTTTATGCAATCAGTGTTACCAGTTTAAAATATATTATATTTGCAAGCTTCATGGTAACTTCAAAAGACATACAACAGATACACAAAAAATAAAAATAAATTAAAACACACCACCAGAGAAAATCACCTTCACTAAAAGGAAGACAGGAAGGTGGGAAGACCACAAAACATCAAAAAACAACAAAATGGCAGAGGTTAAGTTCTTACTTTTCAGTAACATTAAGTGTAAATGAGCTGAACTCTTCAATTAAAAGACACAGAGTGGCTAAATGGATTTTATAAAATGGTGATACACACTCCATCCAAAAAAACATGCAGAGACTGAAAATAAAGGTATGGAAAAAGATGTTCCATGCAAATGGAACAAAAAAAAAGAGAAGTAGCTACACTTACATCAGACAAAGAAGGTCATTATATAATGATAAAGGAATCAATTCAGCAAGAGGATATAACAATTGTAAATATATATGCACCCAACACTGCAGCACCCAGATATATAAAGCAAGTATTACCAGAAACTAAAGAAAGAGTGCCAAGCATGGTGGCTCACACTGTAATCCCAGCACTTTAGGAGGCCAAAGCAGGTGGACCACTTGAGGTCAAGAGTTCGAGACCAGCCTGGCCAACATGGTGAAACCCTGTCTCTACCAAAAATAAACACACACACACACACACACACACACACACACACAAATTAGCCAGTCATAGTGGCATACGCCTGTAATCCCAGCTACTTGGGAAGTTGAGACAAGAGAATTGTTTGAACCTGGGAGACAGAGGTTGCAGTAAGTTGAGATCATGTCACTGCGTTCCAGCCTGCATGACAGAGTGAGACTCAGCCTCAAAAAAAAAAAAAAAAAAATTGAGGCTCCTCAAAAGACTAAAAATAAAACAACCATATGATCCAGCAATCCCACAGCTAGGTATATACCCAAAAGAAAAAAATCAGTATATAGAAGACACATCTGTACTTCCATGTGTGCTGCAGCACTATTCACTATAGCTATGATTTGGAAGCAACCTAAGTATCCATCAATGTACAAATGGATAAAGAAATGTGGTACATATATACAATGAAGTACTATGCAGCCATATAAAAGAATGAAATCCTGGGCCAGGCACAGTGGCTCATGCCTGTAATCCCAGCACTTTGGGAGGCCGAGACAGATGGATCACAAGGTCAGGCATTCGAGCCCAACCTGGCCAACGAAGTGCAACCCCATGTCTACTAAAAACATAAAAAATTAGCCAAGCGTGGTGGCAGGCACCTCTAGTGCCAGCTACTTGAGAGGCTGAGGCAGAAGAATCACTTGAACCTGGGAGGCAGAGGTTGCAGTGAGCCAAAATCGCACCACTGCATTCCAGCCCAGGCAACAGGGCAAGACTCCATCTCAAAAAAAAAAAAAAGGAATGAAATCCTGTCACTTGCAACAACATTCTGGAACTGGAGGATATTACGTTAAGTGAAATAAGCCAGGCACAGAAAAAAATGAACTTCATATGTTCTCACTTATATGTGAGAGCTAACAATTAAAACAACTGAACTCATGTAAATACAGAGTACTAGAACGATGGTTACTAGAGTCTAGGAAGGGTAGTCAGAGGGTGGAGGGGAGGCAGAGATGGTTAATGGGTACAACAATATAGTTAGAGAGACTAAGATCTAGCATTTGATAGCATAACAGGGTAATTACAGTCAATAATAACTTACTGTACATTTAAAAACAACTAAAAGAGTATAACTGGATTGTCTGTAACATAAGGAAGGGATACATCCTTGAGGTGGACAGCCTATTTACTCTGATATTATTACACATTGTATGCTTGTATCAAAAATATCTCATGTTCCCCATAAGTATATATACTATGTACCCACAAAAATTAAAAATTAAAAGTAGCCAGGCACGGTGGCTCATGCCTGTAATCCCAGCACTTTGAGAGGCCGAGATGGGTGGATCACGAGGTCAGAAGGTCAAGAATATCCTGGCTAACATGGTGAAACCCCGTCTCTATTAAAAATATAAAAAATTTGCTGGGCCTGGTGGCACGTCCCTGTAGTCCCAGTGACTCGGGAGGCTGAAGCAGGAGAATCTCTTGAACTCAGGAGAAGGAGGTTGCAGTGAGCTGAGACTGTGCCACTGCACTCCAAGCCTGGGCGACAGAGCAAGACATCGTCTCAAAAAAAAAAGAAATAAAAATAAATTTTAAAAAATTCATTCATAACTAAATAAAGATAATATGAGAATGACTATCAAGTATCCAATAAGTGAACAAAAATATACTCTTAGTTAAAACTACAAATAATACAACCTTCCACAATGGTCTTGTTCTGACAGGCAAGCTATAAAGACTAGAGAAGAACAGAGGGGAAAAAAACCTATGAACACTTTACTTGAACTCAGAAACTAATATAAATACTTTCAGCTGTTCTTATCAAGTCCTCAGAACTCTGAGGGAGTGTTTTCATGAGAACTTAAGATGTAAAATTATGCTTTCCATTCCTATCATCATTTACAAATGACAGAGTAGCATTATAGCACAATGAATGGCTTGTTCTCTCCATATCTGAGATGGAGAAAAAGTAAGATAAATTAAATCACCATCTAGGAGACAGAAACTGCTATAATCTTTGAAATATCCTTAAATACAAATACATCTAATTCAAGGCAGAAAAATAAATTACAAATCTTCCTCTTCTTTGCTTTAAAATAAAGGCAAGCAATTTCTCATACATACAGATGAGTTTTAAATCAACTACATTTCTATCTTAGACAAAGTCATTTAATTTAAGAGCTCACCTACCTTAAAATATTCTACAAGATCTCTACAAGTGACTTTAGATCCACTTATCTCTTTTTCTACCAAATTTTCAGGGGCAAGCAGCAAAGGAACCAGATTTCGAAGCTCTCGTTTAAAGTCTTCATCAATATCTAGAGAACACAAAATTGAGCAACATATTAGTCCAAAAAAATTAAGTAAGTCCCCACTGGTAAGATTTCATAACATTCTGTTTTATGAAATAAGAATACATAGTATGTATTACTGAAGTGGATTCATTAAAAAAAAAAGCTCATCCAACATGCCCTATCTCACAGGAAAAAATATAATTCCCCTACTCTACTAGCTCATTTTCCCCAACCCCTAGTAACAATGCCGTTCAAGTAATAAATAAAACATAAATGTGTGGATTACCAAGGCAAATTTCACATTTAGTATTAATGAAAATGTCCTTTTCAAAAGAGGCAAACAATTCACAAAATTGTATTAAGTTTTACTACCAGATTTTGTTACACCAGCCATATTGTAAAAGTTTTGTCAATCACCAGGCATTCTGCCATCACACTCAAAATAATCTCACAATATAAATGAACTATACTATCACTCCTGAAACAGACTTATTTATATCTATCTGATTTCATCAATATAATAAAATGACAAAGTGTTTTAGCAAACTGCCATCAGTTGAAAAGAAATGCTCTCAGTCTTCAGAATTTTCAGGACATCAGTGCTGAGCAACAGACATTATAAAATAGGTTAATCAATAGGCTAGACAGCTGCAAATAAATCAATAGATTGCTAGAGAAACCACAGAGCATTACAATCACAACATGAGCAATGCATACAAACATTCTCCAATAACAGACAGGAAATTTAAGGCGTCATGTATTTTCTTTAAAAACGTTCAGCCTCTAATAAGTAAGTTCAGATTTCAGCAAGAATGGGAATTCCCACCTTTCAATCTCCCATCAAAACTAGGATTAGTGGCAACTTTAAGACCAGGATGTGGCAAAAGGAAGCAACCAAGATTTGAGAAACAATTGTGTATGTGCTTCCTTACATTCTGAAGCTCTTCATGTTGATTTTGTTTTACCTGAGGGCAGAGGGAGACAGGTGAAGTTGTAAACAGCAGAAAGAAAATGTTTTAACAAAAAACACACACACACTCACATGCATGCACACTTAACTCAGATGCTACTCCAGAGGAGTCTATTTTTACAATTACGAAGACCCACTTCTGACCACTTTGTTAAGACTCCCACATTTTCTTTTCTTTTCTTTCTTTTTTTTTTTTGAGACGGATTTTCACTCTTGTTGCCCAGGCTGGAGTGCAATGGCACAATCTCAGCTCACAGCAACCTCCGCCTCCTGGGTTCAAGCGATTCGCCTGCTTCAGCCTGCTGAGTAGCTGGGATTACAGGCATGCGACACCACACCCAGCTAATTTTGTATTTTTAGTAGAGATGGGGTTTCTCCATGTTGGCCAGGCTGGTCTTCAAACTCCCAACCTCAGGTGATCCACCCACCTCGGCCTCCCAAAGTGCTGGGATTACAGGCATAAGCCACTGCGCCCAGCTGACCCCATATTTTCTTAAACCAAAAAAGATGTTTTAAAGTAAGCTGCCTGGAATAGCACAAACTACAAATAATACAGTTAATCGTAGTATCTAACAACCTAATAACAAGTTATGGCTGTGCCTTACACACCAGTAAATAAATTAAGAATTTACTTTTAAAGTACTTACAAGAGCAACAAAACAGAACAAAACAAAAAAAGTATAAATTTGCCTACAAATAAAGACTTTAGCCCCTGAGCAAAGTAAAAGCAAAGATGAAAAATTACAGTCCAGTACAAAGAACCTTAGAAATTTGTTAGGATTTCAGGTCTCTTTCAACATGATTATTTATGATTTATGCTAGTTATGAGAATTTTGACAAGGAAAACTGCCATGTATTGGGGAGGAAAAATCTTAAACTTAGAAACATTTTAAATAATTACTCATGTATCCCAATATAACTCACATGGTCTCCTAAACACTCTTCTGAAAAAGAATTTTAACAAAGTATGTGCTATTTATAATAAAAACCTGGAGACTACCTAAATCTCCATCAACAACAGAATGGAAAAACTGTTGTCTATTCATTCAATGGATACTATATAGCAATGAGAATAAATTAACTAAACTATATGCAACAACATGGATTAACCTCAGAAACATAATATTGGGCAAAAAAGCTAGACTCAAACAAATATATTCTATATGTGACTCCATCCATACAAAGTACAAAAACAACGGCTGTGAGAAGTCAGGATAGTGGTAGAGGGTTTTGGGGGAGGGTTGGTGTATGGAGGTGGGTACTTCTAGGTCCTGGCTAAATGGCTATGTTCATTTTGTACAAATTCATTAAGCTATACACTTATGATTTGAGCAATTTTTTGAATACATGTAACATATTTCAATGAGAAGTTTAAAAACCTTCTTGTCTTTGAGTTACTAATTCTGTTATGTAATTATAATTTAGTATGTCTATTGTACTTTGTGTTAATTTCTTCTGAACAAACCAGAGACAGAAAATGCTGATGACTCAAATTATTTCCAAAAGTGGTGTCTGGAAATGCCTTTCAAATAACCTGAGAATGCTGAATTGGTTTTAGTCTCATTTTAAAATTAAAAATTTTTTTTAATTAAAAAAAACTTAAAATTTTAAAAATTGTATCATACCCCAAGTCTTTAACGTGGTTGAAAACCCAAATGCATCATTCCCATAGACAAATAAAACCTTATTAACCAAAGAGAGCACCCGCCTACTTATGAATAAAGGGGTCTTTATGTGTCCATTGCGTATGTGAGTAGATGGGATAATCTTTAAGTATCTGACCTGCAGGTTACCCAAATTGATATGGTTTGGCTCTGTGTCCCCACTGAAATCTCATCTCAAATTGTAATGCCCATGTGTCAGGGGAGGGGCCTGGTTGGAGGTGATTAAATAATGGGGGCAGACTTCCCCCTGCTGTTCTTGTGACAGTGATTTCTCACAGGATCTGGTTGTTAAAAAGTATATAGCACTTCCCCCTTCATTCTCTCTCTGTCTTGCTGCTTTGTGAAGAAGGTGCTTGCTTACCCCTTCACCTTCCACCATGATTTTAAGTTTCCTGAGGCCTCCCAGTCATGCTTCCTGTTAAGCCTGTGGAACTGTGAGTCAATTAAACCTCTTTTCTTCATAAATTACCCAGTCTCAAGTTGTGTGATAAAAGACTAATACATAAGTACTTCCGTGGGAGGGGGCGGGGTACCTTTAGGAATAAAAAATCATGATCCTTAATTTTGATTCAAGGGCACTGTCTTCTTTGGTAGGAATGCAACCACTTTACTTTTCATCAATTACAAACAGAGTCACTTGGGCTACCCTGGAATACTTTATTCCAACAACATGTAGATACTGCTAATGTGAACAGCAGTCCAAACAGCCTACCTCTTCGCCTGGCTTGGTGGTTATGCTCTCCTCTTAAAAAAACAGGGTCTTACCTGTAATCTTTTTTCAAGAAATTGCTTTCCACCTTCCAAACCATATGAATGTTCGTAAGGATAGCTCCAATCTCGAATCAAAAACATTAATGTCTATACACAGAAAAAATATAAATTGTTTATTTTACAATAAAGTTTACCAAAAAAAAAATCACAATTCTAGCAATTGAAGCCTACTTTACTCTCCTAAACATTCCTGATCAAAAGTTATAGTAACCAAATGGTCAGTACTGCTCATGGTTATTATATCAAGGACCCACTTAAACAACATTCTTATACCAAGCAATCGCCACCATTGGATAACTTCGTTAAATATAAAGAAAGAGTCACCACAAGCAATAATACGGGATTTTTAAAAATGAAAAACAGGTATATTAGGACACACAGATCATAATTTTAAATGATGGTTATGTAACTACAAGATCAACTAATTCTAGATGGCTATCTAGACTGATTATAGATCTAGTGTCAATAAGGACATTTTCACAGGATGTTTTTACTCAAAGAGGGTTAGGTTTCTCAACCTCAGCACTGCTGACATTTTGGGTCAGTTAATTCTTAGTTGTGTGTGGCTGTCCTGTGTACTGAAGAAAGCTGAACCTCATTTCTGGCCTCTATGTGCTAGATGCCAAGTAGCACTAAGCTCCCCCACAAAACTGTGACAACCAAAAATGTCTCCAGACATTAGCAAATGTCCCCTGGGTGGCAAAATTGCCCCAGTTCAGAAAAAACTGAGATAGGCCAAATAGGGTATATTTCACCCATATATCCAAAAATGAAGGCATATTCTGCTCACCTACTCAATAAAAGTGACCATTCTAGGCAGACAAGGGTGAGAGAGAATCAATGTAAACCCATTAAGTAGCAATCAGTAGCAATGCTGTCATACAGGAAGGGCTTCACACACTTAGGAGCAAACATGGTACAGTCATGCTCTCCTACAATAACTGCAGCTCAACAAATAATATTAATGGCAACTTATAAATTACACTTTCAGGCGGGCGCAGTGGCTCACGCCTGTAATCCCAGCACTTTGGGAGGCCAGGCAGGTGGATCATGAGGTCAGCAGTTCAAGACCAGCCTGGCCAAGATGGTGAAATGAGGTCAGCAGTTCAAGACCAGCCTGGCCAAGATAGTGAAACCCCATCTCTACTATAAATACAAAAAAAAAAAAAAATAGCCAGGTACAGTGGCAGGTGCCTGTAATCCCAGCTACTCGGGAGGCTGAGGCAGGAGAATCACTTGAACACGGGAGGTGGAGGTTGCAATGAGCCAAGATCATGCCACTGCACTCTAGGCTGGGCGACAGAGCAAGACTCTGTCTCAAAAAAAAACACAACACAACACTTGCTTCAAAAAATAAACTACCTGGAACTTTTCTATATAAAACCAAAATAAAGAGTAACAGAACTAACTACAACTTGTAGTAAACCACAAAAAAGAAACCTGTACCAATCTGAAGTTATCACATATTTTAAAAATTGGCATGACTGTCTTGTATTTCCTATTGTCTTAAGTTTCAGAATAACATCTATTAAGGGAAACATTATTCCCCTTAATCTAAGTGAAAGTATTCAGAATTAGCCTAGATTCATTTATTCTATTTATCCTGTTAGCCTATCACTGGTAAGTAAGCTGATGATGACATTACCATAAGTTAGTTTCAACTGCACTCAATCTGTTGCTAGCGATGAGTCTGCTGTAATATCCTGGTGTCTCCAAAATTACAAACTGAGGTGGCTTCACAACTTCTCACAGGCAAATCTTTAAAATGTTAAAATACTTATTTACCTGAAATGGTTTCTGGTAGATTTCTTCCATTGCGAGTCTTCCATACTCTGTAAATAACTATTAAATCGAGTTAGTTAAAATAATGCCACTGAAGAGATTGAAAGAAGACATGTGTTAACCTGTTCTACATCAAGGCTCCAGGTGCCAGAACCTTTAAAATCATTTGAAAGCCAAACATTTAATTTTCTAACACACTAAGTATATAAAAAATTTCTTCCAGTTAAGAAGTCATACATCAGTTTAAACCCATGTAACATTCAATCGTGTTACCAGTATTATAGGCTTCCAAATGTAAATTCACAATAAAGTGAGGATTAAATTTACAACACTTGGCACATTTTCTCTAAGAAACATGTACTTGCAGCTGCGCACAGTGGCTCATGCCTGGTAATCCCAGCACTTTGGGAGGCTGAAGCAGGCGGATCACCTGAGATTAGAAGTTCAAGACCAGTCTGACCAACATGATGAAACCCCATCTCCACTAAAAATACAGAATTAGCCAGTCTTCACTAAAAATACAAAATTAGCCAGGCGTGGTGGCACATGCCTATAACCCCACCTATTTGGGAGTCTGAGACAAGAGAATCCCTTGAACTTGGGAGGGGGAGATTTTAGTGAGCTGAAATTGTGTCATTGCTCTCCAGCCTGGGCAACAAGAGCAAAACTCTGTCTCGAAAAATAAAAAATATGTACCTGCAAATGTTGAAGATCATCTTCTTGAATATTCTGAGACAGATTATATACCTGTTAAAACAAAATTTATTGTTTTTTTATTAGTGTTTTGTTCTGAATACCCAGCTTGTGTATAACTTTAGTTGTGGAAACACAGGTTATTTTGTACCTCAGTGCAAAGGAATCATTTAACCACTATCTTGATAAGTGACATGTGAAAAGGATTTTCTCTTTTTTCCTAACAATAGTCAAGACAGAATATTAAGGAAGAAGCAGTGGTAGTAAAATATGTAAAAATCATGAATATGTGCATACTCATGGTCTAAAAGTGGGAGAAAAACAAGTGCACCATCTAGTAGGTTTCTTTTACTCCTTCTCAAAGCTCTTTATCTTATGATCTTTTTTTAAAAAAGTATAGGTTATTTCCACCATCATTTTTTGAAATTAGTGAATGTAAGGGGCAATAGTTTACAAAGATAATTCCTCCCTGGTACAATCAGAGTTACTCAGCGGGTGCCTTGACTACCATCAATTCTAATGTGGTTCCCTTTTTATTCACACTCATCAGTTTACTTACTCATCAGTTTTCACTTACACTCAACATGACGATTTTACTGGCCTGTGGAAGCTAACAGAAATAACAGTAGGTGGCACTCTTGCTCTTTCCAGAATTTTTAGGAGGCAACTAGAGCTGATAAAGGAGGCACTAAGTATCTTCAGGAAAGGGAGATTTTCATCCACTAATTCTAAGACAGATCTTTAGAAGGTAATCTACACTGCCACAGGAGAAAAGTGGCCATCAACAGATATCACCTCTGCTAAGAAATAACTTACATCTTAGGAACAAGGGTGACTCCAAAGACAGAACAGTCTAACAGCAAATAAGTGATACTCTGGCTAAACTTCTTTGAGGTCAAGAATATAGTCAATTTAGGCCAGCAATCCTAAAATGATATTCTTAGCTACTAGTTCTAAACAAAATTTAAAAAGTAATTAATGACTGAGGTGATTAAACTTTAGATTTAACACAATGACACTATGAGCAACCCATGTGTGCCTTTGCTTTCACTGTCAGGGCCAGGGTGCAAACAGCAGAGAAGGGGATTCATTTAACTTCGATCATTAGTACTCAGCATACTGTCCTGTATGTAACAGGTGCTCAGTATGTATTTGTTGAAGAAATAAATAACAAGAAGAGCAAATTATCACTGATCTATCAGTCAGATACCTTATATAAGGAAAGAAAACTACCTTCCCTCAAAGGCAAGAAAGAAAACAATAATCTTAATCTTCTTGGTATTTTTACTTTACAAAGCACTTTCATATGCATTATCTCATTTAAATCTCATTTCTGACTGCACACAACAACCATATGGGAGATAGGCAAGATGAGAAAAACTCATTTTACAGACAACAAAGTGGCTGCACAGCTTTAAGTGGCTGTCCAAAACCAGGTCTCTTACTATCAAAAAGTTGAATAAACAAACAAGAAAGGACCAACGGATAAGTTTTAGGACAGAGAACTCCCTAGACAGCCAGCTAACCTGAGGGGCTTCTGCTTGCTTCAAGGAAACTGTAGTTGTGCCATCTTGCATGATCAGAGAAAAAAAGAGACTCAGAGGGTCCCCAACAGCATCATTTAGTGGGTAATGACAAATGTCCCAACCCATAATAAACTGAAGTTAAGCTAAAGAGTATTCTTCTTTTAGCTCATGTTAATAGCCAACCTCCTTCCCACTCTGATGGCTAGGTACTTCAAACTGAGGAAGGAGGGAAATGGGGGCTTAGAGAGACAAGTCATATGTTCCAGACATTACTGGAAAGCATAAAAAAATATCCAAGACACTGTGACAGGATCACCTATGATCTACCATTGATAAGGACAATTTCTTATCTTGGGAGGATCACATACCCATTTTTAAAAAATATATTTCTTGATACACTATCACCAGCTGGACCTAACCGCCATAGTTCAGTAATTCATTTTTCAGAGATGTATCAGCCACAGCTGATCTCAGTAAAGAAATACCAAATGACATGTGGTGGTTTAACTGTCTAATCCATCTAAATTATACAGAAAAGAAATGGCCTGGCCTAAAGAAACTAGAACCTACCAGAATACCAACACAATTTGAATGTAAGTGAAAAAGAGAAGGGGTTTTATCCCTTTCTAAATGAAGCAGGTGCTAAAAAGCCTGTTTATTATTACATTAAATTCAACATTAATTAATTCTTCTGTTTTTATAGCCTTTAGTTCAAATAACTGAGCACCAGTTATCATAGATATGGAATAGAAAACTAGAATTCTAAACTTAATTACTTGGGTTTTTTGTTTGACAAAAAACCAAAAATGTACTCTCCACATTACAGTGTCTGGTAGCCATCTGACTTATTTCAATTACAGATAACATGTGATATCTTTTCCTCTATAAAAAAAAAAGTATATATTCCATAATGAAAAACCAAAGAGACTGGTTGTTGGTTTACTGTATCCTTTGTAACTATCCCAAAATTTTGCATCCTAAGCCAGAACACCATGCATGGAAATGTAAATAGCTCTCTTTCTTTTCTTCCCCTTCAATCAAAAGGCATTTTTCCAGGACAAGGTGACACATCCTGATAGTCCCAGGTACTCACAAGGCTGAGGCAGGAGGATCACTTCAGCCCAGGAGGTCAAGGCTAGAGTGTGCATGATCACACCCATGAACAGCCACTGCACTCCAACATGGGCAACATAGTAAGAATCCATCTCAAAAAAAAAATTAAAAAGGCATTTTCAAGACAGGCCAAATGCCAAGAGTGGTGGCTCAACGCCTGTAATCCTAGCATTTTGGGAGGCCGAGGCAGGTGGATCACCTGAGGTCAGGAGTTTGAGACCAGCTTGGCCAACAGGGTAAAACCCCGTCTCTACTAAAAATACAAAAACTTTGCTGGGTGTGGTGTCAGGTGTCTGCAATCCCAGCTACTTGGGAGGCTGAGGCAGGAGAATTGTTTGAACCCAGAGGTAGAAGTTGCAGTAAGCTGAGATCGTGCCATTGCATTCCAACCTGGGCAATAAGAGTGAAGCTCCGCCTCAAAAAAGAAAAAAGGAAAAAAAAAAAGAGGGGCCAAACGATTATGTGAATTGATCAAATCACTTAATCTTGTGTCTCACCTGGACAGAGCTAGTCATAGTGCTCAAGGCAAACACCGTTGCACAGTCTTTGATAGTTGACTGGCTATCAAAGGCACCCTGGGTATCCATAAGCAGCACAGCAACCTAGGAATTTGAGAGTTTAAAATACTTAGTAAAACAGTTGCCAAAAAAAACTATTAAAAAAATCAAGTGATAAATCTGAAAATCAGTAATTAAATCAAGGAAAATAGTTATATCTCATACATTTGACATAATAATCCATATGTTAAAGTTATCAAATAATAATAGTTGTGTGTTGTTTTGATTTTTAACACCAGAAAATAGCCCAAGAAAGAATATAGGGTAGAAAAGTATGAAGAAAATTTTACTTTAGTTCCATTAGGTCTGTCAATCACAAATACTTCATTCCAAACTTGTATGCCTGTTGTTTCTCTTTCGCAGCCACCTCGCCATGTAAAGCCTGTCAATGGTTCATTGTTTCCACCAATCCAACTTTGAGAATCCTGTTAAAGTCAAAGATAAATGTAAAATAAAACACAATTAAGAAATAAAAGAAACCAAAAAAAAATCACCCATTATTTATTTTACAGATGGGGAAGCTAAACCCTGAAAGATAAAAAACACTGTGTAACAGACAAAGCAGTCCTTAAATCCCAGGTGGGGTTCTTTCTCTTATAGAGATGTAGTCTCCTCTAAACATGAATCTTCTCAAATCAGATCACACTACTACTCTCTAGGCTTCCAAATAAGTGGGGTCATACTCACTTTCCTCCTTTTTAGAAAGATTTCCTGGCCAGGCATGACAGCTCATGCCTGTAATCCCAGCGCTCTGGGAGGCTGAAGCAGGCAGACCACTTCAGGCCAGGAGTTTGAGACAAGCCTGGCCAACGTGGCAAACCTCATCTTTACAGAAAGAATACAAAACTTAGCTAGGTGTGGTGGCGCACTCCTGTAGTCCCAGCTACTCAGGAGGCTGAGTAGTTCAGGCTCAAGGATCACCTGAACCTGGGAAGTTGAGGCTGCAATGAGCTGAGACTGCACCACTATACTCCAGCCTGGGTGACAGAGTGAGACCCTGTCTCAAAAAATAAGAGAGAGAGAGAGACAAGAGAGAAAGATTCCCTAAAATGTTTAAAATCACAGAAAAATCAACGCAATTATTTTAATATCTTCTTACACAGAGAGGCAAAACTATGTTCCAGGTAGAATGACTGTCAAAACAACACTGCTTTAGAATAGCTTATACTAAGAAGTTTTCACACTGCCTTCATTTTCTCTTTAAAAAAAATAATCAATTTTAGGCTGGGTGCAGTGGCTCATGACTGTAAGTAATCCTAGCACTTTGGGAGGCCAAGGTAGGTGGATCACCTGAGGTCAGGAGTTTGAGACCAGCCTGGCCAACATGGCAAAACCCCATCTCTATTAAAAACACAAAAATTAGCTGGCATGGTGGTACACGCCTATAATCCCAGCTACTCAGGAGGCTGAGGCAGGGGAATCCCTTAAACCCTCGAGCGGAGGTTGCAGCGAGCTGAGATCGTGCCACTACACTCCAGTCTGTGCACAGAGCAAAATTCTGTCTTAAAAATATATGTATCAATTTTAAAAATAACCCCAACACTTGTCTGAAACCTGGTTTAACCAATCCAACTATTTCAAATGCCTTTTTTGAAACCAGCAGGAAAATATGAACCCAGACTGGTTATCTCATTAGATCATGTTAAATTAGGGTAAAGATTGTTTAGTGTGCTAATGACACTGTGGTTAAGAAAAAAAAATAATAGAGTCCTTATCTGTTAGATAATCAAGTATCTGTAGTGAAAGGATATGCCTGGCATTTGCCTTAAAATATTCCAAGAGGTGTGGGGAAAAGAGAACAGATAAGCCCAGAAAAATGTTGACAGGTACTTTGGGGTTCATTATACAATTCTCTTTATTTTAGGGTATGCTTAAAATTTTCCATAATAAAAGGTTTTAACTATAACCACAGGGCTAAATTGTTATTATGAAATAATACAAAACTTAATATATAAGGTAATTTATCTAGAAAATTAAATCTGGGCTATAATAAATGAGTATCTTTGACAGACATCAAGATCCCTATACTTTAGGATACTTAAAGCCCATATAACCTTTATTCAATGTACCCCAGGTAAAATTCCCTTGTTTCAGAAATACTTCTAATAAGCTTAGATATCTAGTCTAAAACGAATTCCAAAGCCTGAATTAGGAGTGGAGAGATGTTTAAGATAGGATCAATGAGGGATGAAGCAACTGATGAAAAGCAGATACACAGCGACAAAAATAAAAACAAAACAGTGTCAGCCAGGCACAGTGGCTCACACCTATAATCAATCCCAGCACTTTGGGAGGCCGAGGCAGGCAAATCACTTGAAGCTAGGAGTTCAAGACCAGCCTGGCCACCATGGTGAAACTCCATCTCTACTAAAAAGACAAAAAAAAAAACTTAGCCAGGCGTGGCAGCACATGCCTGTAATCCCAGTTACTTGGAAAGCTGTGGCACAAGAAATAGCTTGAATCCGGACTTCAGGCAGGTTGCAGGAGGCGGAGGTTGCAGTGAGCTGAGATCACACCACTGCACTCCAGCCTGGGCAAGAGAGAGAGACTGTCTCGAACAAAACAAAACGAAAAAAAGACAGTGTCATCCAGACCATCACCTGACATAGCCTTAAACTTCAAATTATCTTTATTATTCCACAAAACTCCCATCCCCGGTAAGCCACCAATCCTATCAATTAGAAACTTCTCTTGGATTCATTTCTTTTTCTTCAGTTTTCAATACCTTCAACTTAAGTATCTCATCTCTGCTGGTTATAAGGCTGTTACCTGAGACAATTTCATTCACAGTATACATAATGGACTTGTGTTTCAGGAGGCGCCCTTGACAGGAATCAGAAGATTACTGACCCTTCCCAGCCAAGCAAAACTGGCGATCCTGCCCCTTGACTACATATGTGGATACTCTGTATTGGTCTCTACACACCTCCTGCTCTATCCACTAACCCATTTTTCCCACTGAATGTTCACAAGAAATGTAATCGTGCCACTGTCCTGATAAAAAGTCATCTATGGCTCCCCACTACCAATAAGACTATCTTGAGATCTGCTGCATAACAATCCATTTTTTCTTTTCATTTTTTGAGACAGGGTCTCACTCTGTCACCCAGGCTGGAGTGCAGTAGCACAATCAGCACTCACTGCAGCCTCATCCTCCCAAGCTCAAGCAATCCTCCCACCTTGGTCTTCCGAGTAGCTGAGAATACAGGTGCACACCACCACACCTGGCTTTTTGTATTTTTTTTTTGTAGAGACAGGGTTTCGCCACGTTGCCCAGGCTGATAACAATCCATCTTTAATTTACTCTTATCTATGCTCCTGATATTCCCCATAGATCTCAACACACATCTTCCTGATTCTACCCTACCAAAAAAGTTACCATTCCCCAAATGTATATGTAGTTTAGCTTAGCTATACCTCTGTTCTATTATCTGCCTAGACTCAGCCAGCAGTCAAGAAACTTCAACTTTTCTGTACTCTTAAAGTGTATTATTGATTCAACTTTTCTGTACTCTTAAAGTGTATTATTGATACAGCATGGAGTTACGTTTATATGGTTTTGCAGTTCTTGTGTGAGTCTCTTGAGAGCAAAGGCTGCAAAGAATCATCTTTGTTCACCAAACTGCTCCTATTAAAGTGCCCTGCACTGTTGTAAGTTCTCACATGCAGAATCTCATTCCCACACAATGTCAAAAAAAAAAGTCTGGAACTTAATGAATTTATTATTTGTAAAAGTTACAGCCTACACAAATAAAAGAATCTATCCTCTAAGAGAACTCTGGTTTTAATCTATGTTTTACTAATTTCTATCTCCTCTACAAGAAGGTAAGTTACATGAAAGTTTTGTTTCATTCTTACAAGTATTCCCAGCACAGAGAATAGTGCGCTTGGCTTGCAGTAGGCACTCTAAGTATTTCTTAAATAAATAAAAAATTTTACATTCATAAACTTCAATGTACTCCCTTTTGCGCATGAGTAATAAATACAGAAGAAATATGATGTTATCATTCCTAGAAACAATACAATTACATGAAGACGACAGTAAAAATAAATGTTTTAAAGTATAGATGACTGAAATCATAGGCTTATATGTTTGCTAACCCTCTCGTCTAAAGAAACTTTAAAAAGAATTGGTGTCTCATAAAAATCTGTGTATCATCTTTTCTTAGGTTACCTTGTAATAGAAATGTTTTTAAAAATACTAAACTGATTAGTCCACAAAAGGATCAAAGAAGCTGAGCGTGGTGGCTACACCTGTAATCCCAGTACTTTGGGGGGCAAAGGCAGGAGGATCACTTGAAGCCCAAAAGTTCAAGGCTGCAGTGAACTATGATGATGCCATCACACTCCAGCCTCAGTGACAGAGTGAGACCCTGTCTCTATTTAACCAACAACAACAAAGGGGAAAAATAAATCAGAGAACCTAATTAGTGTCTTCAAAACTTATACAAGTCTACAATTTCCCTAACATAATGAACTCTGATAGTTTTCATAAAATAGAGTCATTCTTTCATTAAATATTTATTGAACCTCTACCATGTGCCAACCATTTTTCTAGGGATGCAGCAGTAAGAATAAACATTCCTGCCCTCAAGGAGAATTTTAGTAGGAGCTAGAGGCAGCCTTGTTGATAAAAGACCCTATCTGCTGTGTTAATTTACTAAAAGCAAACCTAAAAACTCAAAAAACACTAATCTGATACTACTTACTGCCATGGAGACAAAAGCCTCAAAACTCGGAAATACAAAAGTAATCCTATTCCACTAGGAATATAAAGTAAATAGGAAAAAAAGAAGTACTTAGAGAATAAATCTCATTTTGCAAAAGGCAATCTGAAATCACCAGAAGTTCTTTTTCTGAGCTGGGGTCTCACTTACTGTGTTGCCCAGGCTGGTGTTTAACTCTTGAGCTCAAGCAATCCTCCTACCTCGGGCACCTCAGCCTCTCAAAGTGCTGGGATTACAAGCGTGAGCCATGATGCCCGGCCTGAAGTATAAGTATAATCAGGTAGTGAATAAATACAGCCTTGCCAAGAAGACATTCTACATAATATAATTATCAGCAATAAAGAAAACTTACCTATTCTAAACAGTAAGAAACAAATTCATATTTCACCAAAGGAAAAGTATATTCTCTAGCAACAAAGTGAAACAACTATATATACATTTATTTAGTTAGTCAGACAGAGAAAAAGAAAAAGAGACAGACAGGGTCTTGCTCTATCACCCAGGCTAGAGAGCAGTGGCACAGATCATAGCTCACTGTGGTCTTCACCTCCCAGGCTAGAGTGATCAAACAAAGGGCTGGCTGTCTTGCCAGGCCTACATGTATCAGAGCATACCCGCTCCTGATTGCTGGCAGGCTGACTCCCTTTCATAGTGGACAGGCTGGAAGAATAAAGGTTCATACAGAAGCCATAAATCATCTCAACTAAAAGAAATAAAAAGGATGAAATTAAGATTTAAATAGTGCTACAATAGTAAGCGAGATCCTCCCTAGTTGGCATGGCATTCCCCATGCCACCACAAATGAAAATCTTCATCTGTATACAACTAGTTACCTATTCAGGAGACAGGTTATTAACACTCAGCACCCAAACTGATGGACAGGATAAATACTGTACACATTCTAGCCACCAACTGTATTTACTATTTTCATTTGAATATGTGAGAACACTCTTCAAATCCTGGAACAAATTATAAAATATTTGACTTTAAAATAGTTTAAAACTGTCTAACATCTTATCCAACCCCATCCCCACCCATGTCCAACTCTTCCCTTCTGGGGCTAGACAAATCAATGAAATTATGACTGACCCAAGTCACGAGCCCAGAAAAAGGATAACTCTAACAACTTAGGTACATGCTGAAGAGGAATTTATGTTCTGATAAAGGATCTTCTTAAAAAGTGTCTTTGACCTTGAAGACACTATGCTAAATGAAATAAGCCACACACAAGAAGACTATGATTCCACTCATACGAGGTGCTTAGTCAAATTCATAAGGACAGAAAATAGAATGGTAGACGCCAGGAGAAGGAAGAAATGGAGAGTTAGTGTTTAATGGGCATAGAGCTTCAGTTGGAGAAGATGAAGACGTTCTGGAGATGGATGGTGGCAATGGCTGCACAGGGAAGTGAACGGACTTGATGCCTCTGAAACTGTACGCTTACAAATGGCTAAAGAGGTGCATTTTACGTTATGCATATGTTACCACGTTTAAGAAAAAAAAGTACCCTTGAAAGCTAACAAAACGGAAAGGGCAAATACCTTTCGTAATTAAATTGAGATGTGGCTTGGTCTTCCATTGGACTTCCAGTTTCAGCTTTCTCATGTAAAAAGCTTAGAAGTCATCAGACCCATCTTTACAACAAGAAAAAAGCTGAGCAAACTGAAAAATCAGTATCTTTCTTTCTTAGATCAAAGAACTGAGGTCACAGGTCAAATCACCTCTGCAAAATCACGAGAGACAAACTAACACAAAGGATCATGAGTTGAGGTTGGCTTACCAGCAACTGCTGCAGCCACTGGTAGGAACCCTTAAACTGCAAGTTGAATGAATTGTCAAAAGCTGAACTAGTTTAAGAGTGAAAAACCCCTAGAGGCTCAGTCTCAGCAAATCCCACATTTTCCTGAATTTTATCTCAAAGAACTTCACAAAGTTCTCAAAGTAAAAACGGAACAAAGTTTTCCTCATGACTGACAAAGGGATAAACACACATACACACACACACGCGGGAGAGAGAGGGGAGAGATGGACGGACACACAGACACAGCAGTCCCCAAAACAAAAGTCTGCCCTCTTGAGAAAATCTGACCCTAGGCAGGAGCAATTAGCCAACTCTAGTCCCATCTAGGCTTTCTGTCGAGTTTAGATTTAAAAAAAAAAAAAGGGTCGAAGCCCCGGACTCAAGCCCACTAAAAAACTAAGGAGCTAGAGGTACGGTGGTGTGTGCCTGTAGTCTCGGCTATTCAGGAGGCTGAGCTCAGGAGTTCAAGCCCAGCCTGGGCAACATAAGGAGACTCAGTCTCAAAAAGAGTAAAAATAAAACTAAGATTACCCATAAGGTGACATACGATGCTTCCACTCTCCTACATATTACCACCTCATCAACAGGGCTCCAATATAATTACAGTGGATTACAAATAAGAAAGCTGCAAGACACAGATTTCGAATTTAGGAAGAGTCTTGGGAAATCATAAATAGAAAGAAACTGAAGCCTCTAGGACCTGCAGCTACAGAAAACATTAAACACAGCCGCTCTCCAAGCGGGATTAACATATAACCTGATAATAAAAGCCTAAACCTTCACTCTTCATTACCTGATACTTCATGTATAGCTTTCAGCAAAAAATTACAAGCCATGCCAAAAGGCAAGAAAAAATAGACTGAAAAGAAACACATCAGAACCAGAATCAGATATGGTAGATTTTAGAATTATAAGATAGGAAAATGATCCAGGAAGAGGACAGAACACAAAACAGGATAAATACCAAAAAATCCCCACTAGATGTATCACAGCCTAGCTGCAAAGTAACACAAAAAGAAAATCTTGAAAGAAGCCAGGGACAAAACACTTTACCTATAGAGGAACAAAGATAAGAATTACACTGAACTTCCCATTAAAAATCATGCAAGCAGATAGACATGGTGACTCATGTCTGTAATTCCAGCACTGTGGGAAGGCGAGGCAGGTGGATCATCTAAGGTCATGAGTTCAAGACCAGCCCGGGCAACACAGTGAAGCCCCATCTCTGCTAACATACAAAAATAAAATTGGCTGGGTACAGTGGCTTGTGCCTGTAATCCCAGCACTTTGGGAGGCTGAGGCGGGCAGATCATGAGGTCAAGAGATGGAGACCATCCTGGCCAACAGGGTGAAATCCCATCTCTACTACAAATACAAACATTAGCTAGGTGTGGTGGCACACGTCTGTAGTCCCAACTACTCAAGAGGCTGAGGCAGGAGAATCACTTGAACCCAAGAGCAGAAGTTACAGTGAGCCGAGATGGTGCTACCATACTCCAGCCTGGCAACAGAGAGAGCCTCCCTCTTAAAAAAAAAAAAAAAAAATTAGCTGGTGTGGTGGCGTGTGCCTGCAGTCCCAGCAACTTGGGAGGCTCAGGCAGGAGAATCGCTTGAACCCAGAAGGCGGAGGTTGTTGCAGTGAGACAAGATTGCACCACTGCTCTCCAGCCTGGACAACAGAGTGAGACTCCATCTCAAAAACTAAAAGAAAAAAGAAAACAAGTATTATAGAAATGGAACAGAACTGAGAGTCAAGAAATGAATTCTTATGTCTATAATCAACTGATTTTCAACAAGGTACCAAAAGCATTCAATAGTAAAAGTGCTGAACAGCCTTTCTAAAACTGGTGTTGGGACAGGTAACCAAAAAATGAAGGAAGAAGCCTCTTGCACATCGTTATTATAACATATACAAATAAAAATATTTTTATATAATTATATATTAATATGATTATAGTATTATTCCTAATAGTAATAAAGTTGCAAACCAACCAATTGTCCATTAACTGATGAATGGATAAATAAAATGTGGTATATCCATACAAGAATATTATCCAGCCATAAAAAGAAAGAAGTAGATACATGCTATAATATGGATGAACCCTGAAAACATTATGCTAAGTGAAGCCAGTCACAAAAGACCACATTTTTTTAAGATTCCACTTACATGAATGTCCAGAATAGACAAATCCATAGAGACAGAAAATAGTGGTTCCTTCAGGTTGACAGTTTGGAGAAAGGCTGTGGGGGTAACAGCTAAAGGGCTGTTACAGGGATTCATTTTGAGATGATGGAAACTTTCTTTTTGAGACAGGGTCTTGTTCTCTCCCAGGCTGGAATGCAGTGGCACAATCAGGGCTCACTGCAACCTCAACCTCCTGGGCTGAAGCTATCCTCCTGCCTTAGCCTCCTGAGTAGCTGGAACTACAGGTATACACACCACCACGCTCAGCTAATTTTTTAACTTTCTGTAGAAGTGGAGTCTCCCTATGTCAGCCAGACTGGTTTCAAACTCCTGGGCTCAAGCAATCTCCCGCCTCGGCCTCCCAGAATGCTGGGATTACAGGCATGAACAACCATGCCCTGCCAATGGAAACCTTTTTTAATTAATTGTGGTAACAGTTGCACAACTCTGTAAATATACTAAAAACCACTGAATTGCACACTTTTAAATGAACTACTAACATGGTAAGTGAATATCTCAATAACACTGTTAAAGCAAAAACAAAAAATGAAATACTCTAAGTGCACAAGTCCAACAAAGACTCCTAGTCACACAAAACCCACTCATATAACACTACCAGAGTCTACAGAAGAACGAATGGCCCACTGAAATTTCTGTTAACTATCTATATACTAGTGCAATGTAACATCAATCTTACAGCTCGACATTGCTTCTTGATGAAAAGATTATGGTATACATTCTCCAATCTACAGAAAATGTATCATATTAAAGGAAAGAAATTTGTGAGAAAAAAAAATTCTGAATGGCACATGCCTTATAGTCCCAGCTACTTGGGAGGATGAGGCAGGAGGACTGCTTGAGCTCAGGAGTTCAAGAACAAGCTGGGCAAAAAAGTGAGACCCTTTGGGGTCGATTATCCGAGCCCAGGAGTTCCAGGCTGCAGTGAGCTGTGATTGTGCCACTGCACTCCAGCCTGGGCAACAGAGTGAAACCATATCTCTAAAAAAATTAAATATTTTTTTTGCCTGTAATCCCAGCTACTCAGGAGGCTGAGGCAGGAGAATTGCTTGACCCAGGAGGCAGAGGTTGCAGTGAGATGAGATTGCGCCATTGCACTCTAGCCTGGCGCCTGGAGACAGAGCGAGACTCTGTCTCAAAAAAAGAAAATTGGCCGGGCGCGGTGGCTCAAGCCTGTAATCCCAGCACTTTGGGAGGCCGAGGCGGGTGGATCACGAGGTCAACAGATCGAGACCATCCTGGTCAACATGGTGAAACCCCGTCTCTACTAAAAATTACAAAAAATTAGCTGGGCACGGTGGCGCGTGCCTGTAATCCCAGCTACTCAGGAGGCTGAGGCAGGAGAATTGCCTGAACCCAGGGGGCGGAGGTTGCGGTGAGCCGAGATTGCGCCATTGCACTCCAGCCTGGGTAACAAGAGCGAAACTCCGTCTCAAAAAAAAAAAAAAAAAAAAAAAAGAAAATTAAAATTTTTTTTTAAAAACTTATAAGCTGAATAGCAAAACTGTCCTGGCAAAGTGGGGGAAGGAAGTAGGGAGTTATTACCTTGAAAAGAGTCTCCTCCAAAAACAGTTAATATTAACATAAAAGGAACTTACATTATACAAGATAGCTTAATTCCCTAAATGTTCTAAAGCTGGTGTTTGAGTAGTCAATGTTTATGTGTAACAGTCTGTTGCTTATTTTTCAATAAATAGCCTAAATAAAACCAATTACTTTAGAAACAGTTAATATAACCTACTAGAACAAAGACTTCGGAATGAAAAAAAGATCTATAATTTATATTCTCTCAAATCCAAAATCAAAATATTTGATGACAGGGGTGCCATATCTTTATGATACTGCAAAAGAGGCAGTATATACATTTTTGGCTTAAAACTGGAAAAGCTACACAGGACAGAGTATTTTCAGGCAACAGGTTCAGGAATGTAATCAAGAGTCTCTCCTAAAACACTGCAATAAGGACTTCAAACAATATTGCAAACACTTACATCTCATTTATTTCTGATTCCTCTAGCTTTGACAACACTTGATGAAGTTTTTCTAACTGAAATCTAATCTAATTTGAAATCTACATAGAAAAGAATTAAAAATTAGTTTCAATTCCAAAATCAAAGTCTCAGCAGCAGGGACCCCAATAAGCTAAGAGGAAGATAGTCCACATAACCTCCGTATCCAATCCCCTTATCTTATACTCAGGTAAAAAAAATAATAATAATAATAATTAGCCCACAATTTTTATTTCCTTATTGAGTCTTAAAATTCTCGTCAAAGTCTGCCTGCTTCTCACGTTGACAAAAATAATAATATAAAATTCAAACTTCCAGCAGTTTGTTACATAAGTTCTATAATTTCGCTTATAATAAATATTCAAAAGTAAATTCAGTTAAAGTAATAATTAAACGAATACACTAAACTTCTACGTTAAATCTGGCAAAAAGTTTTATGAGCAAATAAACTTGTATATAGATGTATACAGATAATTTTAAATCAACAAAATTCATATCTATCAGAATAACTAACATGAAAAAGATTGATTGACAATACTGTTTACAAGATATACAGCAACTGTAAGCCTCTCACACTGCTGGCAGAAATGATAAAATTAGTAAAACCACTTTGGAAAAAATGTTGGCAATCTCTACTAAAATTAAATGGGTATTTTTCTGCTGTGAACTGGCAATTCTACTCCTGGGAATAAACCCAAAACAATTCAGTACTTACAAGACTTGTACAGAAATGTTCATTAGCTATTTTATTTGTAACAGACAAATATTAGAAACCCGTATGTCTATCAGTAGAAAGGGTAAATCATATATTATCCAGTGAAATATCGCTTAGCAATAAAAGTAACATACAACATATTTTTGATACATATAACAACGTGCATACATCAGCCTTAATGCTTAGTGAAGGAAACCAGACACAAGAGTACATACTCTATAATTACATTTATGTAAAATTTTATGGTAGGCAAAACTAATCTACATTAATACAAGTCAGAACGGTAGTGGTCCTTGAGCGCCAGAGATAGCAGTAACTGGGAAGGGGAATGAGAGAACCTCCTAGAATGCAGGAAACGCTCTCTTGTCTTGATCTGAGAGACAGTGGTTACAATGGCATATTTATATAAAAATGCATTGGCTATACTAAGGTTTATACACTTTAAGCAGGTAAGTTACACCCAATGAAAAATAAATAAAATTATCCAAGAAGAAGCATTTTAAAATACTGCTCCTCCTCCAAATACATTTCATTCTTGAGAAAGAATATAAAACAAACCAAGATCTTCTTCATGTATTCATTCATACATTTCCCATGAAATCTCAGGCACTGTTACCCTTAAAGAGGAACGTAAAATCAAGTTCACCCATAGGACTCATTTCTGAGATATCTGTGCTTGTGGCAAGTTATATGCAGCAGTGCGTATGATTCTTAAAGATAGTTTTTTACTCTTGGTCTCTGTCAACAGTTTACGGAGCAGCTCTTTAAACAGCAAAGAATAAAAACATAAAGAACAGTTTCTTTAAAATGCCATTAGCAAATATGCTGTAGATGGAGTCAAAACTTTTGTGCAACAAATAGAGCAGGGATCTTTATTTAAGCTTAGATACCAATGGACAGCAAGAAAAGTTACATTTGTACTCACACATATCCTCCCATAAGCCTAGTCCAAACTCTGAAGTAAACAATGAAAAGTGCACATTTACCAAATAATTAGTGTGGGTATATCCTATAAAGTAACCTACACTTTACATACTGTAAATATATGGGAAAGTGACCAAATATAATTTACATAATAGTTTTTAGAATAAAGACTTTGGCATCAAATTGCCAGGTCTGGAATTTAAGCCTTGCCACTTACTTTGAGTCTCATTTCTTCAACTACCAAGTTGAAATACAACTATTACTGCACAGGGTTATCTGTGAATAGGAAGTAAGATAATGCCTGCTAAATGCTTAGTAATCAAAGTACCTAGAATTCAGTAAAGATTAAAAAACCATTATATCATAAAATAGTATGGGCTTCCTAATGGAAGAAGACATAGTTGTCAATGAAGTACTCTTGCCAAGAGTGTCAAACCTGAGTCTGATGAAGTCCCTAACAACTAACAACTTACAGAAGATTCACAGAACACAGAACATGTAAAACTAAACTAATGGAATGCAATCGGCAAATCCAGAGTGGGAAACCCTATAACCAGCAATCAGTATCTTCGACAAATAAATTGCCAAGAAAAAGAGAGGGAGAGAGGGAGGGAAACCTAAAACGTATTAAAAATACTTCAAACACAACCAATCACAATGTGGACCTCATCTGGTTGGATTCAAACTATTTAAAAAAAAAAAAAAGGCAGTTGAGACAACTAGAAAACTGAACACACAAGACATTTTATAATACTAAGGAATTATTTTTATATTATTGTACTGTTCAAAAAAAGTCCTTATCTTTAAGAGACACATACTGAAATATTTACAAATGAAATGATATGAAGTCTAGGATTTACCTCCAAATAATACATAAAGTACAGAGTGACTTGGATTACAGATGAAACGGGATTGACGGAGTTGATAAGTGCTAAAAATTGTTTAGTATATGGGCATTTATATTATTGTCTACTTTTACATGTTTTTATTGACAAAGTTATTCATAACAAAGTTTTAAAAAGAAAAAACAGGAAACGGTATAAAAGTAGAAGCAACTCTATAGAGAATTAAGAATCCTTATCTAGGAGAATTCAGTAATAATAGCTATCACCATTACTTAGCATCAATATCCCAAGCACTGTGTTTAGTTTCATGTATATTATATAATTCTACTAAGTTTGACCATTGTAAATTGATTCCTAGAATTCAAACTACTTTGACAATAGCCAGATGTGACAATCTAATCAGCATTTTTCTAACAGTTCCTACTGACACTGGATAATCATTTCACTTTGAAAGGATTTAACTAAAATGATGCAGCCACAAAAAAGAATGAAATCATGTCCTTTGCAGCAACATAGATGTAGCTGGAGACCATTATCCTAAGTGAATTAATGCAGGAACAGAAAACCACATACATGTTCTTACTTAAAAATAGAAGCTAAACTAGGGTACTCATGGACATAAGATGGCAACAACAGACAATGGGAACTACTAGAGGGGAGAGGGAGGGAGGGGGCAAGAATTAAAAAACTATTGATTACTAGGCTCAGTACCTGGGTGACAAGATCAGTCATACCCCAAACATCAGCACTAGAAAATATACCCTAGTAACAAACCTGCACATATAGTCCCTGATTCTAAAAGATGAAATTATTTTTATAAAAGTAAACACTTCAGATTATAACTCAAGTATAAATGAGCCCATAAATAAAGGATTGGATAAATAAATAAATAAATGGGGAGAATATACAAATCTTCCCAACAAGCCTGCAGGGGTGAAACATGGCAAACACAAGCTTAACCAAGGGGTGAAGACTATCATTACTAGCAGTATCATGTGACTATACACACCCCCAGATATGATGTTTTGAGAAGGGTACTTGACCTCAGTAGTATTCTTTCCAAAATCCCACAATCCCAGTCTAATCAAGAGAGAAATGTAAGACAAACTAAAATTGAGGAATATTCTTCAAAATACTTTACCAGTACTCCTCAAAATAGTCAAGATGGCCAAGTACAGTGGCTCATGCCTGTAAACCCAGTACTGTAGGAAGCCAAGGCAGGCAGATCAGAGGTCAGGAGTTTGAGACCAGCGCGGCCAACATAGTGAAACCCCATCTCTATTAAAAATCAGCTGGGCGTGGTGGGGGTGCCTATAATCCCAGCCCCTTGGGAGGATGAGGTGATATAATTGCTTGAATCCAGGAAGCAGAGGTTGCAGTGAGCCAAGATTGAGCCATTGCACTATAGCCTAGGGAACAAGAGCAAAACCCCATCTCAAAAATAAAAAATAGTCAAGATCATGAAAAAAAAAAAAAAAAAAAAAAAAAAAAAGGAAAGGCTAAGAAACTCTCACGGACCAGAAGAAACTAAGGAGACATGACAGCTATATCTAGGAATCATATTCTGTACTAGATCCCGGCATAAAAAAAAACCACCAATGGAAAAACTGCAAAAGCCTGAATGAGTCTGGGATTTAGTTAATACTAATGTACCAATATTGGTTTCTTAGTTTTGCAAATGTACCACACTAATAATGATAACATTAGAAGAAACTAGGTAAAGGGTACAGGTATACAGGCTCTCTTTGTTATATTCCAATATAAAAAATGTGTTTGAAAACTTATAAAATATATGACCTCTAATATTGTGTTAAAAAAGAAAAAAAACTTTTGAAAAATCAGAATACTACAAATTGTAATATCAAAGCAAAAAATCCATCAGCAGTTAAATAGGTAAGTAAAATGTGGCATAATCATACAGTAGAATATTTATTCATTTATTGTATTTTTATTTTTTGAAACAGTTTCACTCTTGTTGCCCAGGCTAGAGTGCAATGGTGCAATCTCGGCTCACTGCAACCTCCACCTCCCAGGTTCAAGCAGTTCCCCTGCCTCAGCCTCCCAGGTAGCTAGGATTACAGGCACACGCCACCACGCCCAGCTAATTTTTATATGTTTAGTAGAGATGGGATTTCAACACGTTGGCCCAGCTGGTCTTGAACCCCTGACCACAGGTGATCTACCTGCTTCAGCCTCCCAAAGTGCTGAGATAACAGGTGTAAGCCACCATGCCCGGCCCTCATATAGTAGAATATTAAGGCAACAAAAATAATGCAGAAAAACAGGTACATCTCAAAGTTATAATGTTAATAAAATAAGCGAAACACAAAATACCTATGGTATGATTTTCATTCATGTGAAGTTCAAAAACAAGTGAAATGAATCCGTGGTGAGAAGTTCAGAACAGCAGTTACTTTTGGGGGGTAGATATTAACTGAGAAGGAACATGAAGTGCAGGTTTGTTCTATATTTTCATCTGAATGGTGGTCGTAAGGGTATAGTCCTATGTAAAGTTTCATCAGGTTGTACACTTAAGACTTGTGCACCTTTCTGTATGTAAATTATACTTCAAGGGAAAAACATCTTAAGGAAAAGATATATTTATCTAAAGCACAACCCTAAATAAGCAAATAAGAACCAGAAATGGTGGGGGAATATAGAATACTTGAGAGAATAACATTTATCTAGGAGGGGAAAGCCAACATCCCTCACACCACAACTAAACCCACTGATTCTATCTTAGATGACAGATTTTCATCTCCTCTTGTAGAACTACTCACTACCTTCATCAACTGCATACTTACATACATTGACTCAGGTCAACCCTGAAAACTTACACTGTCAGTATGTCACTACTCTTCTACTTCTTTCAGCTAACATCCCACCTCTGCAGGGATACAGGTTAATAAAATAAATCCAACTATCCCATTATTTCTCCTTCTTTACTTTCATCTCATAGGTAAAGCATGACCCACCACATGATCAGTGTAAGTGGAGGCACATTATCCAAAAATCAGATACCAGTTAAATGCAATTTTTGATTGGCAGAATAAGGTGATTTAAATCAGGAATTCTATAGGGAAAAAGTATAAATGAAGCTAATAAAGACATTTCAGCTTAGAAGCCTCTACCTAGATGTATAACCTCACTCCTACCATCATAACCTTTGCATGGCTTCTGCAACTCCCCCAGGAAAAAGAGAGTTCCGTTTGTGCAGAGATTGCAAATACATGACAAATGGGGGCTGCTACTCCCCTCTGAACAGCCACTACGATCAGAGATGGAAACAGAAATGGCACCTGAGGTGAAACTTATCTGTCATTCCTAGATAAGTGATCTAAGTTTCCCTCTTCTTCTAACTTTCTTCTGTCTGTGCCCTACTTGGAACAAAATACATTTGCACTGAACAGCTAAGACACAGATAGATACAATATACACAAGCTAACTTAAGGACTTAGTGGAACTGAAAAAATAGAAACCCTTTATCATCTTTAAATGTACAGTTTTTAAAAAAAAAAAAAACAACAGTATGCCACTACTTATACATTTCTCTATTTCAAATGTAAAATTTTGGATCAAGTCTAAATGGGAAAACTTTAGCTGAGCATGTTCCATTCCTGGAACAAAGATGCTCAATCATATGCTTCCATATATAGTATATGCAGAAAGGAATTATGGTGATGAAGAATCAAGAGCTCAAACTTATTCATACCTGTAATCCAAACATACTGGGAGGCTGAAGTGGGAGGATCATTTGAGGCCAGGAGTTCAAGACCAGTCTGGGCAACATAGTGAGAACCTCATCTTTACAAAAAATTTAAAAATTAGCCAAGCATTGTGGCACATGCCTATAGTGCCAGCTACTTGGGAGGCTGAGGTGGGAGGATCGCTTGAGCACAGGAGGTTGAGGCTGCAGTAAGCCATGTTCATACCACTGCACTCCAGCCTGTGTGACAGAGTGAGATCACGTCTCAATCAATGGGAAAACTTTAAAACGATATATCTCTCTCCATGTCCTAAACATGTAAATTTGTTCTTTAATACAAACTACTAGAGATAGAACCTGATACCCAGATATATTTGAGAATATGTGAAATGATCGCTATTTAAAAACTTTACTGAAAAGCTTCCTGGAAAACCAATTGAGAATGTTTATTTCTTATCTCAAGAAGAATGCATACCCAATTACAGATTTACACAGAATTCATAAAGGTAAGCACCCTCACAGGTGTTTAGACAATTATATAATTCTGTCAAGTATTTCTAGTAATTCACCTGGCTTCTGAATGTCACAAGTTCCCTACCCTCTAAGTGCTCCACTCCAAAATTTCCAATTCCTTCTCCTTGTTCCCTGTCAAACTCCCACTCCCTCAGTCCAACTTGCAATTATCAGAAAAACATTCCAATTCAAGTGAAAATTTTTTTTTTGCTTTTTTTTTCAGAAAAGAAAGTCAAAGTCTGCTACCAGCTCAAAGTGAAACGTATAGAAAAGGAGAGTCATCAACTAAAATAGTATCACCTAAGACCCAACTGTTGTGCCAGGTGCTTGATAATCAACTGAGGGCCCACTCATGACAGATTATTAAAGCAGCCAGAAAAAAAACAGCCAACTAAAATAGTATCAATATAACATACAACATGTACCATGAGAGTTAGGAAGAGGATATAATATAGTTCTAGATGTCAGGGAAGTCCCCCATCAAAAGATGAGTCAAGAATACCATAATATTTGAGAAAAAAACATGGCATACTCAGGGAACAGCAAAAACTATAGTTTATTTGACATACGAAGGGCAAGAAATGAGATTCAGAGATCACAGATGGCTGCAGAAGCCACTCTAAGAAACTGGACTTTATCTCACAAAGTAATAGTCACTAAAAGTGACTTGTTTGAGGAACACAGATACACTTTTTCAAAGGTCTTTTTCCTTCTACTTTACTCACTATAAAGGTGGCCAAGAAGGAAAGTGTGAAGAAATAACAAAAAGGGAAAGAAGATAAATAGTCCTACAGAGACTTTTAGGTTATACTCAGACAACTTGGGTTAGAGCTACATTGCCTGGAACATAGATGCTCAATTATATATTTCCATATGGAGTATATACAGAAAGGAATTATGGTGATTAAGAAGAGCTCTAACTTCATATTACTATCTTGACCAGGAATTCCTATAAAGAATTATATTTCTATAAAATTAAAAATGCAGTTCTGCCAGCCTGGACAACAAAGTGAGACTCCCATCTCTACCAAAAAAAAAAAAAAAAATTTTTTTTTTAAAGAGTTGGGTGTGGTGGCATATGCCTGTAGTCCTAGCGTCTCAGGAGGCTGAAATGGGAGGAATGCTTGAGCCTGAAGTTTGAGGCTGCAGTGAGCCGTGATCACACCACTACACTTCATCCTGGGCAACAGAGTGAGACCACTTAAACAGAAAAAGATATAGTTCTGGGTTTTTTTCTATTTTTTTAACAGGCCAGGTTGGGACTTTTTTTGTTTTTAACTGGGTTCAATTTAAAAGACTATTCACCTTGTTATACATGTATCTAAGCATGAAGTCCAGCAGAAATGATTTCCCTTTACGAAAAGCTCCTGCCACAGATACCACTACTATGTTAAGATCTCGTATGTGCTCCTGTAGCAGTATCTGCTCCAAAGCTTCTTCATCAAGTTCAAAATTATGGTCATCTTCATGAGCAAGAACAATCTGTACTGGACATGGTTTCTTCATAACCTCATCAGAATTTACTAGGTCATCATCTTCATAATTCTCACCTAGAATTTAAAAAGAAAGAAACCAGTTACTTTAATCCCTACATTACAAATTTTCATTAAGGACCACAACTAAAGCAAAATTTCAAATAAGTAATTGTCCCCTCCCCCATTATAGATCATTACAAAGTTCTTTGGATTTCTTACTCCCTCTGTAAGAGGACAAAGAATGCTGATAAGATTTCCCCACCCAAATCTCATCTTGAATTATAGCTCCCACAATTTCCATGTTGTGATAGGGATCCAGTGGGAGGTAACTGAATCATGGGGAGCGTCTCTCCTGTGCTGTTCTCATGATGGTGAATAAGTCTCACAAGATCTGATTAATTTATAAGGAGAGGTTTCCCTGCACATGCTCTCTTCTCTTGTCTGCCATCACATGAGACACGACTTTCAGCTTCCACTATGATTGTGAGACCTCCCCAGCCACATGGAACTGTGAGTCCATTAAACCTCCCTCTTTTGCAAATTGCCCAGTCTTGAGTATGTCTTTATTAGCAGCATGGAAATGAACTAATTCACCGCTATACATAAACCATAATACTAAACATGGCCTCTATCTCAATGAAACAGCTAAAAGTGAGCAGCAGCTGTTTTTGAGCCCTGCATTATTCTGTAAATAACTTTTGCAACTGTATGTACACAGAAACTAGATAAAGAGGAGAAAAATCCATTTCACCTGGTACTTCAGATCCCAATTTTCCCTGTAACCATCACCTAGAAAATAACTCTACAAAGATTAAAAACATATTAAAATTTTTCATGTGGCTGGGCACAGTGGTTGTAATCCTAGCACTTTGGGAGGCCAAGGCAGGCAGATCACCTGATGTCAGGAGTCCGAGACCAGCCAGGCCAACATGGGGAAACCCCATCTCTACTAAAAATACAAAAAGTATCCAGGTGTGGTGGCAGGCACCTGTAGTCCCAGCTACTAGGGAGGCTGAGAGAGAACCGCTTAAACCTGGGAGGCAGAGGTTGCAGTGAGCTGAGATCACGCCACTGCACTCCAGCCTGGGCAAGAGCAAGACTCGGTCTCAAAAAAATAAAAAAACTGTTTATGTTATTTTTCATTCTGAGACTTAAAGAGGAAAATTAAGGTTCTAACAAGTTTCCAAAAATGATACTTACAATGAATCTCTAATTTAATAACAGTAACCTAGTACTATAGCCTCCTCATTAAAGTTTCAGTAAAGGATGGTCAGTGAGATGCACTTCTATCTCAGAATTTCATCTCCCACTGGAGCTCTTTCTTACCAAACACTACAGCCACCACTTTAAGACTATATAGCTCCCCAAAACAGCCATACAAACCCTTCCTTTGGTTACCACAACACACTAAAATAACGTAACCTTTACTGAATAGTGATGACGAAGAACAAAAAATGTAAACAGCAGAGATCAACGCTTCCAAAGTCTAGGTTTCTGCTCTTTAAAAAACACCTAGCTTCAGAGGACATGTACCCTTGTCTGCCTTTCTTCTCTACCAGCTGCTTGATCCATGTAGCAACCAGTTACTCCTGGGGATCTTCTCCCACATCAAAATTACTAAGAGACACGCTCCTTCCTTGAGCCTCTCTACTAAGCATCAGTTTACACTCTAACGACACATACGGTATACGCTGTTTTCAATGCAATCAATGACTGTCCTTCCACTCTGAGGAGAAAGCCAGTCCACTGAGGTGTGGTACATTATTATTAGTCAGCAGTTCAATAATACCTTATCCACGTAACCAATATTCACAGAGCAAAGATTATATATTTACGTTAGTGGATTTTTAATCTTATTACCAAAAGAAGCATCTCACTTATCTGATTTGCAAAGACTATCAGAGCCTTTACCACATCAAGAGACACCTTTAACTGTAGACAGCAAAGTCAACAGCGCTATTTCAAAATGTGCTGCAAACAATGACAATGCATTATAAAGAGGAAGCCACTTCAAAGGAGAATCTTTGGAAGTAAAAGCAATCAGTATTTAATTAAAGAGGACATTATCACTGCCGGTATCAATGGTATACAGCAATAGTCATGTATGCCATTTGAATGCATACAGAAGTGAACTTTCCAGGAAAAGTAGCACTATAGTTAAATTCTAAATTAATGTCTCATGAGGTAAGTTCAGATAAATGACAAAACAGAATGCAAATGGTGTGATTAAGTTTCCAAGCTTAATTAGTGGTTAAGACCATGAACTAGGGAGCAAAACTGCCTCGACGCATGTCACTTAACTTCTCTGTGCCTGTTTTCTAATCTGGAAAATGGGTGTGCATAAAACAGGTGTAGTGGCAGTACCTACCTCATTAGGGTCGTCATCAGGATTCAGTGAGTTGAAATATGCATGCTACCTAGTAAGCACCATAGGAGTAAGTTAACAGTAACTTCAAAATAACCAATCCAACAGAATAAGCTTTTATTTTCCCCTTGAAATGCTATGGTGATCCTCACTTAACCAGTGCAGCTCTGTACCGACGTTGCCATCCACCCATCTGCTCTGGCAAAGACCTGTCGTCGCTATCCCTTACATAGAGGGATATGTCTATATGTCTTTTACTTACCCCTAAATCTAATCAATAATCACCTTGCTTTCATTTCTGAGTCTCTCATCACTGCCATCTTATCTCACACTGCAGCATCCAACTGATCACCCTTCATTAATAATACTCCTGTCCTTTTATCCAATCCAATCTAATCTCCACAGAGTAGCAACTAAATAATATAGTTAAATGTGAAGTTGACCAAGTTATCCTCCCCTATCTGGAATGCTCTGTCCCCATAAATTCACATGGCTTACATCTGCATCATCGAGGTCTCAGCTCAAATGTTCTCTTCCACATGGCCCTCCAATCTAAATCACAGATCCCCTTCCCTAACACTTTAATGAAACAGGATTTTTCATAGTTCTTTTCAATTCCTAAAACAACCTTTTTTCATTTGTTTAAATGTGTACACCTCATAGCTCCCCCTCCACAGAACGTGTGAACCACTAAAGTAAGGATTGCAATTATCCTGTTGACCATTCTATCTTCCAGCACCCAGAATAGTGCCTGACACCTAGCCTAGCAAGTGCTTAATATTTCTTGAATGAATGAAATGTAAACATTTTACTCAGGAGTCTTAAATCTGCCCTTACTTTTTTTCTTTTTAGGTGGAGCCCTCTGTCAGCCAGGCTGGAGTGCAGTGGCATGATCTCAGCTTACTGCAACCTCTGCCTCCCGGGTTCAAGCGATTATCCTGCCTCAGTCTCCTGAGTAGCTGGAACTACAGGCACCTGCCACTTTGCCCGGCTAACTTTTGTATTTTTAGTAAAGATGGCGTTTCCCCATGTTGGCCAGGCTGGTCTTGAACTCCTGACCTCAGGTGATCCACCCACCTCAGCCACCCAAAGTACTAGGATTACAGGCATGAGCCACTGCACCTGGCACTGCCCTTACCTAGTTCATAAGCAAATGTAATAATCAATTAGTTTGGGGAAATACCTCCAGCAACTCAAGAGTAGTTAAGTATATGTAGCACAAAACTTGCATAAAAATTATGACATTCTACCAAGTAAAACACTTTACTTAAAAAATAACTCAAAAGTAATAACTGCTAAAATATCACAATGACCAAATGTGGAGGTTGGTGACTTTGCTAAAACCAACAAATAGTTTTGGTTCTTATTTTAAAGAAAGCAGTAGTTGGTTTTTGGAAAGAAAAAAAAACCCACTGGGCAGAAAACCTTTATTCACTTGAAAACTCATTTATATTAGTAGTTGGCTATAATCGCTATGTGACCCAGTTTATTAGCATGGACAAAGATGGGCCTTTCAAACAGAAAGAACTACATATTTATCACCATTTCCAGTCTACAGACTAATAAAGGGAAGGATAGCAAATAGATTTCAAAGGTATAATGGAGCATAACAATGATGTGATTCACCTGCATCTACTCCCCACATGATTTATCTATCTTCAAACACTGAAATAAACAATTGAATAAGAGAATTGTATGTAAATTTCATTAGGATACCTATAAATACTGTATTAGCATTTAGTGATTACCTACAATTAAAAGTCTTTAAATTCAGCACTACTCTTAAGATTTTAAACTGAAGTTACATCCTGTGTATAGAACAGTGATTTTATTTTCCTTCTTTAATGCCAAAAATTTACTGGGACAAGCAGATTTCAGTCCTCCAACAGATTTTTGTGATTCACAGTTCCAAGTCAGTTCTCCCTACTCTAGCCCCCAAATGGGTGTTCCAAGGTCAGAGCTAAAAGACACCTACAGATGATCACCTGCTTCTCAAAAGCGCTCCACACATTAACACTAAGGTACCTACCTAACATCTATTTGCCAGTCGTAGCAAAAAAAAGGCATCTTAGTAAAAAGAGCCGTGACTGCCAGGGGTTAGGGGGATAGGGAGGAATGCACAAGCATAACACAAAAGATTTTTTAGGGCAGTGAAACTATTCTCCATAATACAAAATTGGTTGATACCTGTCATTATAAATCTGTGCAAAACCCATTTAATATACAACCACAGGACTGAACCCTAATGTCAAACTATAGACTTTGGATGATAATGATGTGTTAGTGAAGGTTCATCGATTTTAACAAAAGCACCACTGTGTGTGGGATGCTGATGTCGGAGGAGAGTGTGTATATGTGGGGGCAGGAAGTATATGTGAACTACACTTTTGCTTAATTTTGCTGTGAACCTAAAGCTGCTCTAAAAAAAAACCCAAAAGTCTATTTAAAAAAAGACACCTGTCTTTTTGTTGTCTAATCACACTTTATCTTAAATCTGCCAAATTCATAAATTCAGCATGTATTCCAACAGCAAAATTTATTCTTCAGGGCTGATCTAGATTCATCAGCAAACTTCAAACTTAATCATAAACTAAGATAATAAAAAATACTACAAATCTGCACTACAATAAAATGTAGGATTAATGTTAGATTACATCAACCCAAAACTAAACTTATAAAAAAAAAAAAAAAACAAAGAATTCACCTTTCAAAAGGAATGAAAGTATATTTTAAGTTATTATTCACATTCAAACAAAAACTTGGAACAAATTTTTATGGAAAGTAACCTTGGTTGAATCTACTTATAGAATTGGTCATCCCACAAAAGCTAAGTCATGTTTTAGTGCCTAGTACTTTAACCTCAACATTTATATTTTATACCCAAGTGAAAACAGCATCTAAGTATTCAAGTTTATTCTAGCACATATTTTTTTAAGAGCCTTAAAGATGTTATAAATATGGATATGGATAAATATATCTCTAGGGATATATTATAAGGAAATAAAGATGACAATGAAGATGTACAAGTTTATTTACCAATTTTATTTCTGGTGGTAAAAATTAATGTTGTGTGCCTCAAAACTAGAAAGTGGCCCAACAGTTACTTTAGCCATATACCGACATTTTATCCAGCTTAAAAAACACATATATATGCGTTTTAATTTTTTTTTTTTTTGAGATGGAGTCTCACTCTGTCTCCCAGGCTGCAGAATAGTGATGTGATCTTGGCTCACTGCAACCTTGGCTTCCTGAGTTCAGGCAATTCTCCTGCCTCAAGCTCCCTAGTGTATGGGACTACAGGCATGCACTACCACACCCAGTTAATTTTTGTATTTTTTTGTACAGAGAGATTTCACCATATTGGCCAGGCTGGTCTGAGCTCCTGACCTCAAGTGATCCATCCTCCTCTGCCTCCCAAAGTGCTGGGATTACAGGCATGAGCCACTGCGCCTGGCCAACACATATACACTCTTTTAAAAAATTATATATTTTTTAAATAGCACAAAACTGGCCAGGGACAGTGGCTCACGTTTGTAATCCTAGCACTTTGGGAGGCTGAGGTGGGTTTGAGACCTGAGGTCAGGAGTTTGAGACCAGCCTGATCAACATGATGAAACCCTGTCTCTACCAAAAAAATTAGCTGGGCGTGGTTGCAGGCACCTGTAATCCCAGCTACTCAGGAGGCTGAGGCAGGAGAATCGCTTGAACCCAGGAGGCAGAGGTTGCAGTGAGCCAAGATCACAGCATTGCCCTCCAGTCTGGGCGACATGAGCGAAACTCCATCTCAAAAAAAAAAAAGAAAGGCATAAAATTAAGTGGGACAAGGGCAGGCTACAAAGTAGTAAAAATCACCCCCGATTCTATTTTGCTTTTTGAAGGGAAGGGAGGATATTTGAAACTTCTAGTCATTAGAGTACTGGTATCAGACTGGCTCTCCACCATAAACACCTATAAAATTAGACAAAACATATGAAGCATCTTTTTTCAAGCAATGGACAACAGGTAGCACAAGGAAACACACAAGGTGAGCCCCATGATCACTCCCAACTCTGTGCCTGGGAAAAATTTCCTAACTATAGTGTAAGGAACTAGAGCACAAAGATCTGAGTCCAAGATTGCCAGAGCAGTAGGCACCTGTGAGGCAGGACACCAGAGAAAAAGGAGCTATACAGAGATGGAGCCCAGAAGTCCTTGGCTAAGGACAACAAGTTTCACAGGTGCAGGGGAACACAGCACTATGCAACACTTACCAGAAGGAAGCTACTACAGGGTTGAGACAGAAACAGAAGTCAAACATTACTGAGACACTTTGGAGTTCTTGCCCAGCCAGTGTGCAAAGAAACATCTTATGAATACCTACCTAAGGCATCAAGCTGAGACACTAGAATGGACATATCTTAGAATTAAGGGTCAGGTTCTAGAGAAGGCCTACTCACAATCCATCCAATCAAAGGCTAAATAAAGCCAACTTGAAAAGATCTGCAAGGTACATAGTTTGGAAATTTAGTCCCACCAAGTTAGGGAGATTTTCTCTAAGCTTTCCACAGATCCACACTAACGAAATATGAAGCAAAGCCAAGGTCAAGACCCACCGGTAATTGAACTGCTTGCCAAAACAGGAACAAGGAAAGAGAATCCAAACTCTCTACAATGCATAACATTTAATATACAGTATATAAATCAGAAATTACTAGACATACAAAAAAAGAAGGAAATGTAGCCCATAATCAAGAAAGAAAAGCAGTAAACAGCACCAATTCTGCCATGGCCCAGATACAGTAAGTATGTTCAAGGACTTACAGGAAAATAAAGTCTTAATAAATAAATAGATGAGGAGTCTCGGCCAAAAAACTATAGAAACTATTAAAAAACAAATGAAAATTCTAGAACTGACAAATACATTAATTAAAATGAAATACTGGATGGACAACAATGTATGGGTAGGTAAGAGAAGAAAGTTTGTGAACTTGAAAAGAGATCAAAAGAAATTTTCTAATCTGAAGTACAGAGAGAAAAAAGAATGAAGAAAAACTAAGAGAGTCTCAAGAACCCATGGAAAATTATCCAACTTGCAGTTAGAATCCTAGAAGGAGAACAAAATGAGGTTGGAGCTGAAAAAAATATTTGAAGAAGTTACCAAAATTTGATGACAGAGATTTACAGGTCCAGAAACCTCAGCAAACCCTCCAGTAGGTTAATACCAAGAAAATCACATCAGCTGGGCTGCTAAAAAAACAAAAACCAAACAGAACAGGACACAGAAGAATAATTCAAATAATTATTATATAGTCATATAATAATTATAAAAAAACAAAAACAGAACAGGACACAGAAGAATAATTCAAATAATTATTATATAGTTATATAATTATATATTATATATTATAAAGAGCAGAATAATTCAAATAACTGCTTCTCATCGCATCATCACTGAAGCATTGGTGGCCAGAAGACAAGGGACTGATAGCTCTACAGTGCTTAAAAAAGTGTCAACCTAGACTATAATTCAAAAATGAAAGCAAAATAAAGACAGCAAAAGCAAAGCGTACCTGTCATTAGCAGATGTGCATTACATGAGAGCTAAATAATGTTCTTCAGGCTGAAATGAAACATTATGAAATGGAAAGTCTCTTTATTCCTTCCTACTGATCTGAATCCAAAATAGTAAATAGATACAAATATACAAGTCTAGTTATCCCCCCCAACTAATTTCTCTAAAAGATAATTGATCAATGTGGGGTTTATGAAGTATGTAGAAGTAGAAAAATTTAAAAGACACGTTATGAGGCAACGTAAATGAAATTATACCCTAAGGTTATGATTTTTAAAGTAGAAATTGGTAAAACACTGATTCTAAATAGCCAGGTATGTTAAGAATGAATTATCATTTAGCCTTAGAGCACTGGCTTTAAAACAAACAAATGAAAAAAGAAAAAAGATACAGCTTAAAAAGCCAATAAGGAAGCAAAAGAAAGTACTAAAAAATTTCACTGAACCCAAGGTAAAAAAATAAGGACAAAAGACAAAAGGGACAAATGGAAAACATGTAAGATGGCAACCTTAATCCCAACTAAAATCAGTAATTACATCAAACATAAATACACTAAACACTCCAGTGAAAAGATAGAGATTGACAGACTGGGTAATAAAAGCAAAACTACAGGTGCCCTTTTAATATAAAGACAGTTTGGTTCAAGTAAAAGTTTGAAAGTAAAAGGGAAAAAGGCACAGGTATCCTATGCAGACATTAATTATAAGAAAGCTAAAGTAGCTACATAAACATCAAAGCCAGCTTCAAGACTAAAAGCATTACCAGATATAAAATGTGTAATCATCAGAAAGACATAATAATGCTTAAGAGACTCAAAATACATGAATTAAAATTCAGAGAACTAAAAAGAAAAAACAGATAAATTTGTAGTCACATTTGAATTTTTTTTTTTTTTTTTTTTTTTGAGAGTCTTGCTCTGTCGCCCAGGCTGGAGTGCAGTGGCAGGATCTCGGTTCACTGCAACCTCTGCTTTCAGGGTTCAAGCAATTCTCCTGCCTCAGCCTCCTGAGTAGTTGGGATTTCAGGCAAGCACCACCATGCCTGGCTAATTTTTGTATTCTTAGTAGACACGGGTTTCCCAGTGTTAGCCAGGCTGGTCTCGTACTTCTGACCTCACGTGGTCCACCTACCTTGACCTACCAAAGTGTTGGGATTACAGGCGTGAGCCGCCATGCTTGGCCACATTTAGTATTTTTTTTCTTTTATTTGCTCATGTTGCCCAGGCCGGAGTGCAATGGCATGATCTCAGCCTGGCTCACTGCAACCTCCGCCTCCCGGGTTCAAGCGATTCTCCTGCCTCAGCCTCCCAGGTAGCTGGGATTATAGGCAGGCACTACCACTCCAGACTAATTTTTATTTTTAATAGAGACAGAGTTTCTCCATGTTGGTCAGTCAAACTCCTGACCTCAGGTGATCCGTCCACCTCAGCCTCCCAAAGTGCTGGGATTACAGGCGTGAGCCACCGCGCCCAGCCCCGTAACTCAGTATTTTTAACTTTTCTTTTTGAGACAGGGTTTCACTCCTGTCACCCAGGCTACAGTGCAATGGTGTGATCTTGGCTCACTGCAACCTCCTCCTCCTGGGCTCAAGCAATTCTGTCTCAGCCTACCAAGCAGCTGGGGCTACAGGCATAAGCTACCACACCAGCTAAATTTTTCTGTATTCTTTTGTAGAGACAGGATTTTGCCGTGTTGCCCAGGCTGGTCTCGAACTCTGCTCGGCCTCCCAAAATGCTGGGATTACAGAGGTGAGCCACCATGCCTGGCTGATTATTAATTACATATGGTCTTCTAAATCTGCTCTGTATATATATATTTTTTTTTTTTGAGATGGAGTCTTGCTCTGTCACCCAGGCTGGAGTGAAGTAGCTCAATCTTGGCTCACTGCAACCTCCACCTCCCAGGTTCAAACAATTCTCTTGCCTCAGCCTCCCAAGTGACTGGGACTACAGCCACCATGCTGGCTGGTTTTTTATATTTTTAGTACAGACAGGGTTTCACCATATTGGCCTGGCTGGTCTTGAACTCCTAACCTTGTGATTCACCCACCTCGGCCTCCCAAAGTACTAGGACTCCAGGCCTGAGCCACCGCGCCCAGCCATCTGTTCTGTATTTTACACCTACAGCACATTTCAACTTAGACACTGAATGTTTATCAGAAATACATAATCATTTAATTTCATAAAACTTAAACCGAAAAAGACTTTGTATAAAAGTTGTTCCAAAAAAGTTTTCCATAATTAAATCAACTAATCATTTTCCATTCATATCTGCATCCATACTAACAAAACTATGTTTTTTAATGTAAATAAAATTAAATAAAACTGAAAATTAGGTTCTTCAGTCACACCATTCAAATTGCTTTAATATTCATTTCTTTGACTAACAATCATTTCTCTGCATGTGAACTGGGTATTCACAATCTAGACAGCTTTAAAAAGAAATGTTTAAATTACTACCCTGAAGTCCCTTTAATTCTACACTAAATTAAATGCCTAAACAGTATTTTACAGACCGGTTTTTTAATTCAAAAAACTGTATGTGCTGCCTGTAAACTGGAATACCTTGTATATAGTATATTATATACTATATTATATACTGGTGGGATTATAGATATTATATATAGTATATAATATAGTATACCACATACTATATTACATACTTGTATATTATAGTATATAATTTAATGCTGGAAATTAATTTTAAAGATTTATAGTTGCTATATATATGCTTAATAGATTTATGATTTACTTCCTACAGAACCCTCAATGAGAAATGTTTCCTATCACATTTGAAATTAAGGGGAAAAAAAATAGAGATGCAACTTTCAGCGCTTGTTTCTAGAGCTCATATACTAAATACAGAGATTAGAATGGCCCCTGCACAAGGATGACATACAAATTCATGAAGTGTTCTAGATTTTTCTGGTGTTCTATAACATAGGGTGACTGTAACTAGTAACGGTGTATTGTATATTTTCAAGATAGCTCAAAAAAAAAATCTTAAAAGTTATCAACGCAAAGAAATTATAAAGGTTTGAGGTAAACATGTTATCCTGATTTGATCATTATACAGTGTATACTGTACCCCACAACACATGTACAATTATGTATCAATTATTTTAAAAAGTTTAAATTAAAATAATTTTCAATAAATAAAATGCAACTTTCAATTTAACATTATAAAGCAAATTGTGCTTTTCTCATAGGAAAATGTGGTTCTCTCAATTGAATAAGGGTTAAAAAGCTGGAACTCGCTATAAATACTGACTACAGACAGCAAAACTGGCAAGCCACCATCATTACCTGTCTGTAAGTACAAACAGGCAGAGGCTCAAATTGAAATAGTTTTATTTTCAACAATCTACACTCTGCTTTCATGGCTTTTTTTTTTTTAATAGGGTCTGACTCTGTTCCCCAGGTTGGAGTATAGTGGCACAATGATGGCTCACTACAGCCTCAACCCTCTGGGTGCAAGCAGTCCTCCCACCTCAGCCTCCCAAAGTAGCTGGGACTACAGGCACGTGCCACAATGCCCAGCTAATTTGTTAATTTCTGGTAGGACCAGGATTTCCCTATGTCACCCAGGCTTGTCTTGACCTCCTGGACTTAAGTGATCCTCCCACCTGAGCCTCCCAAAGTGCTGGGATTATAGGTGTGAGTCACCACACCTGTCCTCATGTCCTTTATCACAATTAAGAACCCTACAATAATAATCAAAATTCAAATTTGTCAATTTAAATTTTATAAATCAAAATTCAGTGTTTATAGTGTAAACACTATGACCACTATGACCACCTCACAACTAAGGATCACTAGGTAATCAGCTAAGGTGATGGCCCAGCTAAAAATCTGGAGTTGTGCTTAGCACAAATATGCACTCTGCTTTCCACTTTTTGTAAATCACCCTAGAAATAAAGCATGGCATTTTACATCTACAGAAGTGAGGAATTAAAGAGTACGAGTTATCTTCCAGATTCAAACTATCATATTCAACAAAGCACAGTTGTGAAGGACAAGGAAACAGATCCATAAGTCAGTGCAATGACCAGTAATTTTTATGAAGTGAGACATGTTGATTACTGATGTGAGAAAACTTGATAGAATAAATTCATCAGCAAACCCAAGAAATCCATAAAACTGAACCAAAGCAACCATTTTCTTTTCTTTTTGTTTCTGGGGAGGAGACAGAGTCTCACTTGGTCACCTAGGCTGGAGTGCAGTGGCATGATCTCAGCAGCTCACTGCAACCTCCGCCTCCCAGGTTCAAGAAAGTCTCCTGCCTTAGCCTCCTGAGTAGCTAGGATTACAAACATGTGCCACCTCGACAATTTTTGTATTTTTAGTAGAGATGTTGGCCAGACTGGTCACAAAAACAATCATTTTCTTAGATGCTCTATCTACATTCTACAAAATGCTTAAAAACTGAATAGGTAAGCTACCCAAGAAATAAGTTTTTAGCTCAAAAGATGGTGTGAGAAGTTTAGGAAGAAAATCGATTGGCACTGAAATTCAGTGGGAAGTAAGTGTTAAGGGCCATTACAGATGTACTGAAGAATTTTCCAGTAATATTACCTGGAAGTTAAGAAGGAATTACTATTTGAGATCATCAAGAAAACATAATTTTTCATAAGGTGAATGTATTACTTAAACTACAATGCCAAGAAAGCAAGCAATGCATGGTGTCAAAGCCAACTTAACTGAATTGTGAGAATCCCCTTCAAAGAAGCTCAGCAACAAAGCACTTTTAAAGAGGAAAAGCAAAAATCATTGAAGAAAAGTGCTTCTCCTCTAGCATTTAGTTTTAGAGCATCAACAAGGAAAATAATAACCAGGTAAAAATAATTTCGGAAGTCATTACAAGATCTTTGGAATAACTTAGACTTTTTATGGTTGCTAAAGCAAAACCTCTTAAAAAAAAAGAGAGAGAGAGAATATCCTGACTTGCCAGCCTTATTTTGCTCTTCAAAGAAGAGTTTTAGTTGGGCACTGTAGCTCACACCTGTAATCCCAGCACTTTGGGAGGCTGAGGTGGGCAGATCACCTGAGGTCAGGAGTTCAAGACCAGCCTGGCCAACAAGGTGAAATCCTGTCTCTACTAAAAATACAAAAAATAGCTAGGTGTAGTGGTGGGTGCCTGGAATCCCAGCTACTCCAGAGGCTGAGGCAGGAGAATCGCTTGAACCCGGGAGGCAGAGTTTGCAGTGATCCGAGACCACCCCACTGCACTCAAGCCCAAGAGAAAAAGCGACACTCCGTCTCAAAAAAAAAAAAAAAAAAAAAAAAGACAAAAACAAAAAAACCTTCAGAAGAGCCTCCTCTAAGAAGCCTCAAGTAATTAATTTGGCAGTCTGGTTACTGGAGAAAAATTCCTTGAAAAGCTCTATTAGTATTAAACACGTAATCATTATTAAATAACCATATATGTATATTAGATATCCAATATTTGTTCTTCATAAATGATTACAACATTTTTCCAACTTTCATTTATTTTCAAGATCAAATATGACATGGAATGAAAACAGGTTTCCTAAAAGAACTCCAATTACAAATAATGTATTTATATGACTAACAATCTGACTTAAGACTGCTACCCAAAAACCAATTAAATAGTAAGGTCTTGTTAGAATCCCCTTCAAAGAAGCTCAGCAACAAAGCACTTCCATAAATGGAAGGCATTCCCTAGAAACGGGGACTTCAAAAAGGCAGCAAGGCACAATGACTACGGTCCATGGTGAAAAGCTGATGGGGTATATTATTACAAACAGATCAACTCCGAACTCCCCTGAATCAATCTTAACACAACTAAGGGATAAATCACACATGTGGCTCAAGCATATGACACCCCTATAATGTACTGGTGGGAAAATTTTTTTAAATATAACTCTGATCAAGCTTTTAGATGTAATTACAAGAAAAGAAATGCAGAAGCAGAAGAACATGTTAAAACAACCCCACAGAGATGGAGTCAGAAAAATCCAGAACATAGAAAATTCCACTGGACAAAAAAAAAAAAAAAAACCTGGATAATTACGAAAGCAGAAGGGAGAAAAAGAACCTATAGAAAAGAAACTTAAAAGACTTATCAACAAAATGCAGCATTTGGGCTGTGTTAATGTAAATCAATTATTTAAAAAATTTGGGTGAGGCACAGTGGCTCACAAATGGAATCCCAGCACTTAAGTGTGTATGTATATCTATATACATATATATATACACCTATATACATACACACCCCATATTGGGGAGGAAAAGCATTTTCCAAGACCTACAAGGTTTTAGGCATTAATAGAATATACATACACACTCTACGTACAGGGTGTATAGTATGTACGTATAGGTATACATTAATAGAATATACATACACCACACGTCTCTGCCCAGATGGCTTCACTGGTGAATTCTACCAAACATTTAAGGAAGAAATGACACCAATTAGTGAGATAACATCACATACCCACCAGAATAACTAAAGCTTTCAAGAGCACCATTCATTCCCCATAACCTATTCTCCAGAAATTCACTTCCAAACACGCACCAATGAAGCGGACCTAGGTACAGATCTTTGTACACTGTACACTGGTACAAGCCAGTGCTATTATTATTATACCTTATCTTGCCTCTAATAGACCTCTAATAGCCAAGAGAAGGTCTCTCAAATATTCTAGGACTGCTTCTCGACGTTTTTTCTACTTTCAAGGATTTTTATGATTAGGAGGGACAGGAAGGTGCCATGAAGGAAGAAAAAAGTTTTCAAGACATATGAAACAATGCCAAGTGATTCTAAAATTCTGTGTCTACCTCACCATTCCCGGTAACCTACTCTCCAGAGGTACAGTTCCAAATACACACCAATTACTGCCTCTTAAAATCTGAAAGCAAGAACCCCTCCCTAATAAACTCAGTATCAATCAACTGACTGACTAAATGAAGGTTCTCACTCTTTAGTAGGGAAAACAAAAAAGAATCAGCTTTAAAAAATCAAATCCATTAAACACCCTACCAAAAAAAAAAAAAAAAAAAAAAAAAAGAACACCTCTCGGCCCAGATGGCTTCACTGGTGAATTCTTCCAAACATTTAAGAAAAATGACACCAATTAGTGAGACACCATTAATATTCACCAGAATAACTAAAACTTACAAGACCAAATTGTATTACATACATACAATGGACTACTACTCTGAAATGAAAAGAAATTACTAATATGTAAATACACAAGTAAATCTAAAAAGGATTATGATAAATAAAAGACAAAATACATAATGTATGATTCCATTTAAAATAAATTCTAAAAAAAAAGCAAATTACACTGACAGAAAGCAGATGAGTGATTGTGGGGAGCTGAGGGTTAAAGGAAGAGAACTGACTACTGAGGTAACTTTTTGACGTAATGAAAATGTTCTATATAATCACTGCAGTGGTGGTTACAAACTACATATTTGTCAACAAACTGCACCCTGAAATCAGCAAATTTTATGTAAATTATATCTCAGCAAGGCAGATTTTTAAAAATCAGATCCAAACTCTTCCCTCTTAGTACTTTAAATTTATTAAACAGAAAGAAGCAATAGAACCAATTAATCATTTTACAAAACAAAAACGTTTTAGTTAGTATTGTCCCCTTCAAAGATGATGGCCTACAAAGGTTATACCTATGTGATGAGAAACTAAGCTATCCACTGATTCTGACACTGCTCAATTTGAATTTAAAATATTTTCTCATGACCTGATATAGGAACTTGAATATAGTTTTGAGTGTTTCCAATGGTGACAAACTCACTCCTTTCTGGATGAATTCCTATGAATATAGTACCTAATCATGCCAAGATATTTTAGTTAAAAAATAAAAAGTTACTATGAAGTTACAAATATTTATTTTCTTAAAGAACTCTAGAGATTCTTTTTTTATATATTGAAGAGGAAAAGCATTTTCCAAGACCTACAAGGTTTTAGGCATTAATAGAATATACATACACACCCTAGAATATATATCACGACAAGACACATGAGAACATTTAAGTTTAGTACATATGCTTAAAAATTAGCCTCAATACTTAAAAATTAAAACCAATATATCACTTCCACCAGTTTTATAGATTATGCATACCAACCTGCTCATTTTAAAAATAAGAAAAACATACAATTAAACCACTGTTTGGGGGGAAAATCAAGACCAGGTCTTCTTTAGTGTTATTTCCCCTACAGCAGTGCTTGTCAAGCTTACCATGAATGCACATCACCTGAGTATCTCGTTAAAATACATATTCTGGGCTGGCACGGTGGCTTGCTTACACCTGTAATCCCAGCACTTAGGGAGGCTGAGGTGGGAAGATCCCCTAAGGTCGTGAGTTGGAGACCAGCCTGACCAACATGGAGAAACACCGTCTCTACTAAAAATACAAAATTAGCCGGGTATGGTGGCGTATGTCTGTAGTCCCAACTACTCGAGAGGCTGAGGGAAGAATCACTTGAACCTGGAAGGCGGTGGCTGCAGTGAGCCAAAATCACATCATTGCACTCCAACCTGGGCAACAAGAGCGAAACTCCACCTCAAAAATAATACATAAAAATAAAGTAAAATGGCTGGGTGCCATTTAATTCTGGCTGGGTAGAGTGGCTCCGGCGTGTAATCCCAGCACTTTGGGAGGCCGAGGCGGGCAGATCACCTGACAGAGACCTGTCTCTATTAAAAATACAAAATTAGTCGAGCATGGTGGCACATGCCTGTAATCCCAGCTACTCGGAAGGCTGAGGCAGGAGAATCACTTGAACCCGGGAGGCAGAGGTTGCAGTGAGCCGAGGTATTGCCACTGTACTCCAGCCTGGGCAACAAGAGCAAAATTCTTGACTAAAAATAAAAACATTAAAGCATATTCTGATTCAATAAAACTGGGGTTGAGTTTCAAACTGCATTACTAAATCCAAGATGATGCCAACATTGCTGGTCCTCAGGACATATGGCTAACAAGGGTCACTCTATTTCACAGGTGTTTAGGATGTAAGTGCCATTCATTTAATTTTATCTCATGTAGTTTCTAACCATGTTAAAATAAAATTTTCAAGGAAGGAAAAAGTTTTCAACCCAAACAATAATGCTGTATTTTTCCTGAGAGACTGCTGGTACTCTAATACAACTAACCACTGCAGTGTTGCTATCAATAGTTTGATATACCAAAGTTCAAAAAAGTCAAGGTACATAAAACCATCTCTACTTAAAAAAAAAAGCTATGGAAATCATATAGAGCTAGGATTGAAAACTATTAGGTAGTTTAGCTCTATTAAATGATTATTAGTCTAGCTCACCCATCACCTGGGTGAGCTTTTATGGCAGTGCTGGGCCTCGCCCACAAGACTGAGGCAGCCTGGGATACAAGTATTACAGGTACTGACAAAAACTTCAATAAATTTTTTTTGAAGAAAAAAAAGCAGCTATTAGCCAAACCGATACTACAAGAAAATATTTTAACTTATAATCTGGTCCTATAAAATACTAAGAACTTATAAAGTCAAATTTCTCTTATACAAAGTTAGTAAAATGCGAATTACAAAAATAAAAACTTTGAAGACTCCAGAAAAGGACCTGTTAACAATGTCGGTTATCAAATACTTTCTCCCATTAGCCTTGCCCCTTTCTTGCCAACAACAAAAGACCATCCTAAAACAGACTTTTAAAAATGCTTTAAAGAGGCAAGGCGCAGTAGCTCACGCCTGGAATCCCAGCACTTTGGGAGGCCAAGCTGGGCGGATCACCTGAGGTAAGGAGTTCGAGACCAACCTGGCCAACATGGTGAAAACTGTCTCCACTTAAAATACAAAAATTAGCCAGCATGGTGGCACATGCCTGTAATTCCAGCTACTTTGGAGGCTGAGGCAGGAGAATTGCTTGAACCCAGGAGCCGGGGAGGCAGGGATGCAGTGAGCCAAGATCACACCACTGCACTCCAGCCTGGGCAACAGAGGCAGATTCCGTCCAAAACAAAATGCTTTAAGGAGTACATGCCTATAATCCCAGCACTTTGGGAGGCCGAGGCAGGCAGATCACCTGAGATCAGGAGTTCGAGACCAGCGCCGCCAATATGGAGAAACCACATCTCTACTAAAAATACAAAAATTAACCAAATATGGTGGCATATGCCTATAATCCCAGCTACTCGGGAGGCAGAGACTGTGGTGAGCCAAAGGTCGTGCCACTGCACTCCAGCCTGGGCAACAGAGCGAGACTCCATTTTGGGAGGTAAAAAAGAGCATATAATGGTTTTCATCTCCTTCCTTCATTACCATCAAATCAGGAAACAAAGAGTTGTTTTTCCTATAAGATTTACATATTATTTTCCACTTGAAATATACCCCGTTTCCATAGTAACTACCACTGGTGTCACAGAATTTTTGCTGTTCCCACTTAAAGAACACTAAGGCATAAAAATGCTTTTATGCATTTATTAAAACAGATGAAGAAAAGTATAAAACTGTTTATAAATGTATAATTCAAAGTATTTTTCCCAAAGTTTATCATCAAATATTAACCAGTTCTTAGAAGCACACACTTTAATATAAGCGTACTTAAAAAAAAATACCAGGCCAGGCGCAGTGGCTCATGCCTATAATCCCAGCACTTCAGGAGGCTGAGGGGGGCAGATCACAAGGTCAGGAGATCAAGACCAGTCTGACCAACATGGTGAAACCCCGTCTCTACTAAAAATACAAAAATTAGCTAGGTGTGGTGGCATACTCCTGTAGTCTCAGCTACTTGGGAGGCTGAGGCAGAAGAATCACATGAACCTGGGAGGCAGAGGTTGCAGGGAGCCAAGATCATGCCACTGCACTCCAGCCTGGGCAACTGAGTGAAACGCCATCTCAAAAAGAAAACAAAAAATACTCAAGTTGGCTGGGCACGGTGGCTCACGTCTATAATCCTAGTATTTTGGGAGGCCGAGGCAGGTGGATCACTTGAGATCAGGAGTTTGAGAGTAGCCTGGCCAATATGGTGAGACCCTGTCTCTACCACAAACACAAAAAAAATCAGCCAGGCATAGTGGCAGATGCCTGTAATCCCATCTACTCAGGAGGCTGAAACAGGAGAATTGCTTGGAACCAGGAGGCCGAGGTTGCAGTGAGCCACGATCATGCCACTGCACTCCAGCCTGAGCAACAAAGGCTCCGTCTCAAAAAAAAAAAAAAACAACTAAAGTTAATTTAAATTTGGCATTTTTAAATGAGGTTACAATTTATGAAGTCAACTTTGTTAGCTAGTCAGGAGATTCTAGAATAAACAATGGCTCAAGGGATTTTTTTTTTTTTTAAGATTTGAGGTGTTGTTTTGAAATGGGCTCTTGCTCTGATGCCCAGGCTGGAGAAAAGTGGCACAATCACAGCTTCCTGCAGCTTTGACCCAAGGGCTCAAGTGATTCTCCCACCTCAGCTTCCTGAGTAGCTGAGACCACAGGCATGCACTACCAGAGTCAGCTAATTTTTTGTAGAGACCAGGTCTCACTATGTTGCCCAGGCTGGTCTCAAACTCCTAGACTCAAGGGATCCTCCTACCTCAGCCTCCCCATAGTGCTGGGATTCCAGGCATGGAACACTACACCCCACCTTGGGGAACTCTATAATCAACAAGACAGAAATTCAGTCATTCTATTCAGGTTCTGCAAGTCCTCGAATTAAGGCTCTTCATTTTCTTCTACAAAGAAGTCTTGAAGAAAATCTCACCTCAAGTCAAGACCAAAGAAAAGGGTCTTGGACTGGCTCTTAAGTATTTTTTGCAGGGGAGATGAGGGAGAACGTACTTTTGTTATGTGGACCAGATTTTTAAAGAATGACAGTACACAATATTGAAACTTTCTTACTTTACTATTTTTCAGGTAAGTTGTTTATATCCTAGAGAAATTCCTGCATTCACCAAAGTATCGCTTGCAACTACAAAAAAATTTTTTGGAACAACCTAAATACCCTGGATAAAAAAAATATAAGTCAGAGAATTGAAATTAATGCATAAGATCTAAATATTTATATACGGATAAGCTTCTACACCAATGTGGAATGAAAAATTAAATCAAGCTACAAAAGTATATAGTCTGAACCATTTACCATAACTTTTTAAACACAAGATACTATATGTTATTTATGAAATATACAAATGTTGTAGAACTATTTAAAACCAGAAAGTATATGCCACTTTCAGGACAGGTATGTATCTATAAAGAAAGGGGAGAAAAGTTATTGGGAGAACCATTCAACTGCACAGTAACATTTTATTTCTTTTAAAAAGGATTCAAAACCAATATGGCAAACATTACGTATTAGATTAATGCAATGGGTACTTGGGCATCTATTATATCCTTCTCTGTCATTTTTTAAGTTTGAAATAAATTAATATTATTTTTAACGAAACATTTTAATGTGCCTCAAAATGTACTTCCACAGACAGGGAAGAGAACTTACATTTACTGAAATGACTCAATGAAATAATCCTCTCAACAACCCAGTAACTTAGCTATTAGCCCCATTTCTCATTTTTAAAGAATGAGAGTAAACAATATTGAAACTTTCTTACTTTACTATTTTTTAGGTAAGTTGTTTATATCCTAGAGAAATTCACAATTATGAGAGAGGAAATAAATGTGGAAATTCAAAGAAGTTTTTTAAAAAATTCTTTAAGATTCTACAGCTAAAAGGTACTGCATGCATCAAGATTTCTATCTTTTAAGCCCATGCTGTTTCACTGGAAACTGCTTTTCAATATTATAGAATAATTCTTAAACAGATCAATCATTGTTCCCCAGTAATACAGCCCAAGAAAGTAAAGAGACTCACATCAGTCTATATAAAGATGCTTATCATTTAAAATAAATCCCTAATATTAGCTCATCGATTCTTACGAGTAAAAAAATTACAAGCACAGAATAAGAGTGTGTTTAAAGGGCTTGTTTTTGCTTGGGAAAGGTGGATTCACTAACATCTGATATTTGAGATTTCTAGCTCCCTTATGTTCCAGATTAAACTGAATTTTTGGGGAAAAACTAGAGTAACCAAAATAATCACAATTACAAATACACATAACCCTTCCTTACCATATCACAGGGAAAAAAAAACGCTTACTAAAGAATAATCAACACATTTGTAATTTATTTATCATGGGCCTATGACTGCGTTATACTGTCAGTATTTAATGAGCCACAGCCACACTGTAAAACAGTGAATCTCATACACATTAGAGTTTAAGAACCATCTGGGTGGCTCACGCCTATAATCCCAGCTCTTTGGGAGCCAAGGTGAGTGGATCACGAGGTCAGGAGTTCAAGGCCAGCCTGCCCAACATGGTGAAATACCGTCCCTAGTAAAAATACCAAAAAATTAGCTAGGCTTGGTGGTGGGCGCCTGTAATCCCAGCTACTTAGGAGGCTGAGGCAGAGAACTGCTTGAACCCAGGAGGTGGCGGATGCAGTGAGCTGAGATTGTGCCACTGCACTCCAGCCTGGGTGACAGAGCGAGACGCTGTCTCAAAAAAAAAAAAACCACCTGGGTAACTGGCTAAGAATACAGATTCTTAGACCCCCACCTCCAGAGTCTGATTCTGCTGATCCATGGAGTCCAGATATCTACATTTTTTTTTTCTTTTTTTTGAGATGGAGTTTCGCTTGTTACCCAGGCTGGAGTGCAATGGCGCGATCTCGGCTCACTGCAACCTCCGCCTCCTGAGTTCAGGCAATTCTCCGGCCTCAGCCTCCTGAGTAGCCGGGATTACAGGCACGCGCCACCATGCCCAGCTAATTTTTTGTATTTTTAGTAGAGACGGGGTTTCACCATGTTGACCGGGATGGTCTAGATCTCTTGACCTCGTGATCCACCCGCCTCGGCCTCCCAAAGTGCTGGGATTACAGGTTTGAGCCACCGCGCCCGGCCCCAGAAATCTACATTTTTAACAAGCACCTCACTAACCAGCGCCATGGCAATTCTGACACAAGGGGTGAAAATCTAGAATTAGAGATGCATACATCTTTATTCTTTCAATAAACAGTCACTGAACACATACAACACAGTTCTGAGAACTACAGATTCAGTAGTAAACAAAACTAACAACAACAAAAATCCTGCCCTTAAGAGCTTACATTCTAAAGACAGAGCAACAGAAAACAGAAATGACGTCAGCTTGTGTTAAGAGCTACAGAGAAAAGTAAAAGCCAAGGGAAATGGAAGCAGGAGTTGTCATTTTATAACAGAATAGTCAGAGATAACTTCTCCTACAAGAAGACACATTAGAGCAAAGAATTGAAAGAAGTGGACATCTGGGGGAAGAGAGGAAAACAATATTAGCAACTTTCCCATCCCTCAAAACAATTTACTGTATGAAATAATTTTAGGTGTTGTAGCTTTTACTAAAGAAGAGTGAAAAACACAGAGTGCCTACTATGTGCCTATTATCTCTTTAAACCTCAAAATCACTTTGTGAGGTACTATGAGTTTTCTTGTTTTCATAAAGGAGGACACTGAAGCTCAGATAAACCAATCTGCAAGGATACACATTTTATAAGTAATCAACTCAGGATGCACAACCAGGTCTTTGTAACTGTCAAAATGCATCATCTTCCAACTAAGCCAAACTGTATCTTTATTATCAAATGAGCATGTTTGCTGAATAAACTCAGATCTGAATTCTTTTTTTTTTGGAGACGGAGTTTCGCTCGTTACCCAGGCTGGAGTGCAATGGCGCGATCTCGGCTCACTGCAACCTCCGACTCCTGGGTTCAGGCAATTCTCCTGCCTCAGCCTCCTGAGTAACTGGGACTACAGGCACACGCCACCATGCCCAGCTAATTTTTTGTATTTTTAGTAGAGACGGGGTTTCACCGTGTTGACCAGGATGGTCTCGATCTCTTGACCTCGTGATCCACCCGCCTCGGCCTCCCAAAATGCTGGGATTACAGGCTTGAGCCACCGCGCCCGGCCAGATCTGAATTCTTATGAGCATGTTTGTTGAATAAACTCAGATCTGAATTCTTATGCGCACTTCTTTCTAGAAACCTGAAAGTTACCAAAAATACAAGTTGTTAATTAAAAAGGTGGGAAGGAAGGATTATTTCTCATCTTTATAACAAATCTTGGCATACAGCTATTTTTCCAAAAATTTTCTAGTTAGTACTTATTTACATAGTCAGCAAATTCTTTACACAGTCTCCCAATACTTGGGGAACAATTTTTTCTTCACAAACTTTCTAGAAGGACAAGTTTTAAACTGCATACCTTTAAAATATAAGATGCAGGCCAGGCACGGTGGCTCACGCCTGTAATCCCAGCACTTTGGGAGGCCAAGGTGGGCAGATCACAAGGTCAGGAGTTCGAGACCAGCCTGGCCAACATGGTGAAACCCCGTTTCCACTAATAATACAAAAAATTAGCCAGGCGTTGTGACATGCTCCTGTAATCCCAGCTACTCAGGAGGCCGAGGCAGGAGAATCGCTTGAACCCAGGAGGCAGAGGTTGCAGTTAGCTGAGATCGCACCACTGCACCCCAGCTTGGGCAACAAGAGCGAAACTCCATCTCAAATTAATTAATTAATTTATTTATTTATTTAATATAAAATGCAATGAAAGTATATTTTCCCATCTTTGGCAAGATATGTATATATGTTTAAATATAAGTAAATGTGCAACTCACTGTTTCCTATTTGCTGACTCCAACAATTCTCAGTATACCTACTATCCAATGTGTCATGAATTACTGAGGAAGGCATCCCACCCTACCTACTTCATACTGTTAACCAGAGAGCAAGGCGCTATGCTAGACAGAGAAGTACAATTCAATAGTAACAGTCCTTATGCTTAACGGTTCTAACACAAACAAATATAAAAGGATGCTGTAATTTAAAGGAAAGGTCATTTGAGCAAAAAAGCAGCCCTTTTTGGATTATCCAAACTAGGGTTATCAATAAAGACATTCTGGAGATGGCTGTATCTCTTAAACCCTGAGGATGAGATTAAGGCTGACTTTAAAACTATAGTCTGAGAATGCTGGACATCATCCCTGAAGATTACCACCGACAATTTTGAAGTACAGGAGAGATAGAATCAAGTTGTGTTGGAGAGATAAACTCAAAGTGATGATGAGTAAGAAGTGTAATGAGCAAATCATATATAAGGGAATCTCAAGAGCCTGGATATAAAGTGAGAAGCCCAAAGTCAATAGGTGACAGTAAAAATGGAAGAGCTAGTTCTTAAACATTCTTTAGCCTACGGCCACAGATAACGCTACATTATTCCACATTTGTTATAAGGGACATTCACTTTTCTTATATGCCTTATAAAGCAACACTGTACTACATTCCTATTTCTGGAAGTGTTTTTAGTACAATGACTCCAAGATCTCCAAGATTTTGTAATACAGGGATCAAGAATTCATCAAAAACAGAGAAGGTTTCCTTGACTCAGGCATACAGCTTACGTATTCTCTTTTAGGCCCCAAAAAAATAACTTTGTAAAAGTTGTAAAATATCAAGCCCATAAGCCTGGCGCAGGTGCTCACCCCTATAATCCCAGCACTTTGGAAGCTGAGGCAGGGGGATCACTATGTCAGGAGTTCAAAACCAGCCTGACCAAATTACTGAAACCCTGTCTCTACTAAAAATACAAAACATTAGCCAGGTATGGTGGCACATGCCTGTAATCCCAGCCACTCAGAAGGCTGAGGCAAGAGAATCACTTGAACCAGGTAGGCAAGGTTGCAGTGAATCGAGATTGCACCACTGCACTCCAGCCTGGGTGACACAGCAAGACTTGTCATTAAAAAAAAAAAATCAAGCCCATAAAAGAGCTACGAAATTTGGGATATCCAGTTGGCAAGAGAATCATATACACATACATACACACACACACACACACACACACACACACTCTCTCTCTCTCTCTCTCTCTCTCTCTCTCTCTCAAACTCAGAATATTTAAATTTAGAATAGATATTTAAATTTAGAATATTTAGATCAAATAGGGCCATCATGACAAATTTTAAAAGCTTTATGCCAATACTCTGGAAATTAGACACTAAGTTCCATTGTGCCAAATCTCTCTACCTCAGATGACTGATATAGCAGCACTTTAAAAAAAAAAAAGAAGGCAAGGCGCAGTGGTTCACGCCTGTAATCCCAGCACTTTGGGAGGCCAAGGCGGGGTGGATCACCTGAGGTCAGGAGTTCAAGACCAGCCTTGCCAACATGGTGAAACCCTGTCTCTACTAAAAACACAAAAAAATTAGCTGGGAGTGGTGGCGTGTGCCTAAAATGCCAGTCACTCTGGAGGCTGAGGCAGAAGAATGGCTTGAATCTGGGAGGCTGAGGTTGCAGTGAGCTGAGATCATGCCACTGCACTCCAGCCTGCGCAACAAGAGGAAAACTCTGTCTCAAAAAAAAAAAGAGAGAGAGAGAAGTATCCACTCAAATTCCAGACTTGGCTCAATACAGACAAAATTCCTACTACAACAGCAGCTGTGAAAAGAAGGGAATGGTGCCAAAAAGAGACAAATAAACACTCTTCCAACTAGATAAAATGTGACTAATTTGAAAAAAACAAAGATAAAGTCAGAGCTTTGCACTTTACCCTCCTTTTGTCCTCTCTCTCTAGTTTGGCAATTTGAGGGTACATGTCAGGATTACTTGTGGTAAATAAATACACATGCTCAAAAACAGGGGGAAGAAAGGAGACAGCAGCCGTTTTTAAGTCACACTTTGAGATCCTCAATTTTTCCAGGAATTATCCAGTTATTTAAACCAAGTCTTTGCTTTATTTGGCTAGAGAAAAATAGCCCCATTCCTTTTTTTATTAAACATGCTATAATATCATTTGGTCTTTCAGTTGCCTCTATCCAATTGCTTTTAAGCATTTTTTAAGCATCTCTTTTAGATTGAACATTCTTAGAAATCAGGGTCAAATGCTTAAATTATCTCATAAAAAAGGTTACCAAAATATCACCTATCTTTTTATCTTCAAACTAGTGGCACAGCCTATACTTTGCTAATATCTACTCATTCTTCAAAGTGTGACAAAGCTTCCTTCTTCTATGTTCCTCAACAACTCTCTAGCACACGGCAATTTCTACTTGAGAACATATAAGCTTAATGATAAACTTAACTCACAAATATGCATAAAGTATGATCTATTCGAAAGCTTACAACAAGCATCTGTCTATGCTATTTTATGCAGGTATTCACTACAAGCAGCTCAAAAGCCCTTTTATAAGGTAGCTAAACCGTATGCCAACTAAAAATATCAAGGGAAAAAAGCTAATTCTTTGTCTAAGTATGGTCCTCTATTTGCCTGTCTTACTCCCACCTCTACTCCTAAAAGAAAACTAATCCCAGCCCCTTCATGTCCTACCCTCAAAACAAGAGATGATAACTTTGTGCACTCAGTGCACACTAAATGCTTTAAGACATCTTTATTACTATTATGTTTTTAAGAGACAGAGTCTCACTATGTCTCCCAGGCTCATCTCCATCCTGCAGCCTCAGCCTCCCAAAGTGCTGGGATCAGACGCATAAGACACCGCATATAGCCAAGATGTTATCTATTAATCTTAAAACTTTTCAGGTAGGTTTTTTACTTCAGGAAACTAAACTTTGTTTGTAGAGATCTGAATCCAGCTCCTAAAGCGTGCTTTTCTTCCATCACTCTACTACACACTGAAATAGATGCCCACTCTCTGACAATAAAGAGAGATAGGAATAAACAATCAACATATCACTAACAATTTAAAACAACTTTTTTTTTTTTGAGACGGAGTCTCACTCTATCACCTAGGCCAGAGTGCAATGGCGTGATCTCAGCTCACTGCAACCTCTGCCTCCTGGATTCAAGTGATTGTCCTTGCCTCAGCCACCCGAGTAGCTGGGACTACAGGCGTATGCCACCACACCCTGCTAATTTTTTGTACTTTTAGTAGAGATGAGGTTTCACCTTGTTAGCAGGAAGGTTTCAATCTCCTGACCTTGTGATCCGCCTGCCTCAGCCTCCCAAAGTGCTGGGATTACAGGCGTGAGCCACCATGCCCGGCCAAAACAACTTTTTAAAAGTACTCCAATAGCTGCCGGGCACAGTGGCTGACGCCTGTAATCCCAGCAGTTTGGAAGGCTGAGGCAGACAGATCGCCTGAGGTTGGGAGTTCGAGACCAGTCTGACCAACATGGAGAAACCCTGTCTCTACTAAAAATACAAAGCATTAGCTGGGTGCCTATAATCCCAGCTACTCAGGAGGCTGAGCCAGGAGAATTGCTTGAACCTGGGAGGCAGAGGTTGGAATGAGCCGAGACAGCCATTTCACCCCAGCCTGGGTGACAAGGTGAGACTCCATCTTAAAAAAAAAAGACTGTAAGTTTGCTAGGGTAGATATTAACCACCAGGAAGGAAAAAAAAAGTTACAGAAAAACATTACAGACCCAGGCCAGGTGCAGTGGCTCATGCCTATAATCCCAGACCTTTGCGAGGCCAAAGCAGGTGGATCATCTGAGGTCAGGAGTTCAAGACCAGCCTGGCTAATATGGTGAAACCCCATCTCTACTGAAAACACAAATATTAGCTGGGCATGGTGGCACACACCTGTAGTCACAACTACTCAAAAGGCTGAGGCAAGAGAATTGCTCGAACCCACAAGGTAGAGATTGCAGTGAGCCAAGATCACGCCACTGCACTCCAGCCTGGGCAAAAGAGCAAGACTCTTGTCTCAAAAATAAATAAAAACATTATAAAAAGTAAAAATAAAAATTTTAAAAAAAAAACATTATGGACCTAGTTTTAAAATCCAAGTCTCCATTCTAAATCCACTCCAAAAGTCATGTGGAGTTTACAGAACTCAAGTTAAAATGTTAAAGATGGATGTAGTTCTAATTGCTGTCCATGACCCTATTGTAAAGGCTTAAATGAAGGGGAAAATAAGGTTTGTATGAGACTCAATGTTAGTGTGGTTTCAAGTTAATTGGGGTTTTTTTTTTTTGGCAATCCTGTGCATAATAGACCCAAGTTAGATTTTGCAGATTTCCTGTTTGAAAAGCCAATGCACTATACAGTCAAGTTAGCCATCCATATCTGTGAGTTCTACGTCCATGAATTCAACCAACGAAGAATAGAAACAAATTTTAATTGCATCTGTACTGAACACATTTCTTCTTGTCATCATTCCCTAAACATACAGTATAACAATGATTTACATTGTATTAGGTATTATAATCTAGAGATTAAAGTGTATGGGAGGATACACATAGGTTATATGCAAATACTACACCATGTTACACACCAGGGACTGGAGCACCCTTGCTTTCTGTCATCAGAGGGAGGTCCTGGAACTAACCTCCCATGGATGCCAAGGGACAACTGTACTTGGAAGCTGCCATAACCTTAAAATACAAAATTAACTCATATGAAATCCTGTAATTGAAATAATTCCAGAACTACTTTGCCACAGGATTATCTAAAATGCACGTTTATTAAAATGAAGACAGCTAAGAAGCATGAATACATAATCACATCTTATGTTAAAAACTGAACAAACACCTTCCAAGTTGCCTATTTTGAAAATCATTTTTTAGTTCAAAGTCTGTTTTTAGTTCAAAGTTTATTTATTCTTAAATAACCACCCATCGTAGTAATAACTACCTTCAACAGAATACTTGGCAGTGGGTTAAGCACTTTTAACACATTTGATACTTACAATAAGCCTATCATGAACATATTATCAGCATTTTACAGATAAAGTTTAAAACTTGTCTACCACCCTTGGCCAAACTAAATCTCTGTCCACATTACGGGAAAAAATCGTAACTTTTTATTTCAAATATACACATTATATATAATAGCATAATAACACAAGTAGCCACACTGGTACACGCTTACATACATGTTACTGTGTCTTAAGACTGTTTTACAAACTATAAAGTACGACAAAACACTTGCACCCTATCATCTGTTTCCCATGACAGCCTCTTACAGGATTATCAGCATGACTAAACATGAGGGCTCAAGGTTCAGATAGCTTAAGTAAAATCACTCATTTGATTCCTCGTCCTTTTTCTACTACATTATCTTCCCTATGACTAAAGAAGCATTGCCACCACAATCAGAGCATCTTTGCAATAAAGATAAAATGTACTAGAGGCCCTAGAAAAGTTATTTTTCACCAGTAACATACTTCTTCAACAAGTTATTAGAGTTACTGGTCAACAGGATATCCAGCCAGCCACTAAGTGGTTGTCTGGGTGCCAATCATAAAGTTGTATGAACAAGAGTTACATGAATAACTTTTATTAAGCTAGTAGCTTAGCAAAGGAATCCCCTAGATTCTACTTGTACGGGTCAGAAGACCAAATCCAGAGTAAGTCAAAAGTACATATTATCTTCTTGGGAAAATAGAGGATGCTAGTCTTGGATGACTTAAAAGTTGTTTCTAGTAACTATCATCAGACCATATACCACACAGCCATTTGTCTCAGAGTAGGTAGTGAAGGTGGCTACTTAAACACACATATTTTCACGAAACTGTATCCAAGCTTAGCAATATGTGTATACAACCCAAGCATACAAAGATATGTTTACCATAACTTGGAAAATCATTTGTAAAAGTTATTTCGGTTTTGCCCTTCTGAAGACTTCATGCTTCTCTATGTCCATAACTAACAGAATTGTTCTACTTCCTTTACTAATTGTTCGACTTAAATATCTTCCAAGTATTATCCTATTGCCATCATACTTTCAGGTTGGTATTTTCTTCCTGCTATACATTTTTAAAGCCATAGAGAAAGCCCTCAAGTGTTCTGTATCATGTGTGGTGTGAAGAATTAAAGGACAGAAAAAAAACCTACTAATGAATTCACTGTGGGATCAAGTTCAGTTATTCTATGTTCACATCTCCGTCCCTTAAAGTAAATAACACCCAAATTTTCTAGAAAGTAAACAGTACACCTGGACTTTGAAAACCCAAAATGTCTACAAAATCAGAATACCATTTTACACTTCGGTGGGTACAGTGGCTCACACCTGTAATCCCAGCACTTTGGGAGGCTGAGGCAGAAGGATCACAACCTCAAGGGATCGAGACCATCCTGGCCAACATGGTGAAACCCCTTCTTTACTAAAAATACAAAAATTAGCGGGGCATGGTGGCACACACTAAGGAAGCTAAGGCGAAAATCACTGGAAACTGGAAGGCGGAGGTTTCAGTGAGTGGAGATCACGCCACTGCACATCCAGCCTGGTGACAGAGCGAGACTCCATCTCCAAAAAAAAAGAAGAAAGAAAGAAAAGAAAAAGGCTACTTCCCTGCACCTATCTGGAGAAAATCCTTGTTCTGTAAAGCTGTAAACCACCATTACCAAAAAAAGTTTAACTTCTACTCCTATCCCTTAGGTTTCTGGCTCTTAACTTTAAGAGCCTGCCAAACAGCTTTGCTTACAATTTTGTGTGTCAAACAGGTCTTCCAAATGAACATAAACAATTTTTTAAGACATATTGCTATAAAGTCCCAAAATTTTAAAAATATATGTTGAACTCCAGCATCATCAGACTAGTTAATCAGTCTCTTGGTACTCTTTGCTGCTGCCTAATACCAATTGTGGAAAAAGCATAATTTTGGAAAAGGTCTAACAATTTCAAGAAAGTTACTTATACTTGTGAATATTCCCAAACTTGAAAGTCACAATACAGCCACAAAAAAACGAATCCTGAAATACACCTATGTGTACTTGACTTAAGGCCATAACCTGATTTTCACTCATGGTTTCTTTTCCCTATAATATCTTTACTGTAAAACAGCTCCTTCTCCCTAATTTCCAAGAATTTCAAAACATTTTACCAAATAGATTCAATTATATCTACAGAATCCTATCAATTTATTTGCTTTCTAAAGATCCAACATTCCTAAAAAGAATAAACACAAAGCAACTTCCTAACACTAAACTACTGAAGTGACACTTGACTCACCCCAACTTGGTTTCTGAAGTTTATTTCTCCAGGAAGCAGAGGGAGACAAAGAGTTTCTACACAGTCAAAAATAGATGAGTCCCTGTTCATTCACAGCCTGTTTCTTCTTATTTTAAACACGAATTCTACCAAGTTCATTTAGTTTTTAATTCATTAAAGAGTGACTCGGAGCAAATTAGCAGGTACAGGAGCTGTTTTAGGCAATCATTTGCTAGGAATTATTCCTGTCTCATCCAAAGGAAAAAAAAAAGGACAAAAACGTATAAGTAGCAGACAAAAGCATTTATTAAATAATAAATGGTGGGCCCTATTTTAACAAGTCTGAAGAGTATCATCTCTTCTCAAGGTACCACAGCACAAAAACGACGTTCATAACCAAAACTAAAGTATAAATTTGTTTCTTCTAATAAGGTAAATACACAGAATATTTTGAAACTGTATCTAAAACGCTTAACTCAAAAAAAAGAAAGAAAGTAAAGAACACACACTTCCTCCCCTAGGGTCCAACAAAAAGATCGAAATTAATCCATCCGCATTCCAAAGCAACTAATTACTTGAGAACTCCAACCAGCAGAGATGTAAGGTGAAGCCTCTCTTCTTTGATAATGTTTTATTCTACAGAGTTCTACCACTGTACAAACAGTTCTGTCAAGTGTTTTGGTTGGCACACAATAATAAAATAAGCTTTATTTCCTTTTCTTTTTCTCTTAGCAAAACTCCAGTCTGTCATCACCTCTGGCATGTGCCAAGGACTACCAGGAATGATGAAGTATATTTCAAATAAACTTTCCGATTAAAGTGAGTCCTGTGGTTAATAATACCAAAATGTTTTACCTCTTATCCAGCAAAACCTTTACAGACTGTAAAAAAATAAATCTTAAGACACGAACTCGTATTTACTGTATTTAATAATAAACTCTTAACTTGGCCGTACTTACCAAACCGTAGGCTTTTACTATTTATAAGCCTTTGAAAAAACTTTATGCCTTCCTTAAGTACCATCCAAATTTTCAACCAAAATTTCATGCGATCAATTTGCACCACAGTAAGAGATCAAATGCTAAACTTCTATAAATAGGGGTGCTATGAGTGAGAGGGATACACAACACTGCGCTGCCAACGCAACTGCGTCTTCGAGGGGGCAGGGGCACTCCTCGTACACGTACAGTAAGAGCTCACATTCAGCAAAACCAGGGAGGCAAGGATCAGATGACTTCACACCACAGACACTTTCAGAGTGATCAGACCTTACTACCGTCCAAGTGACTCGTAAACGGCTCATAACCCCAGTTTGACACGAAAATCTGGACTTGCACTTTAGCCACGCGCAACCCGCGCGAATGGGTTCGGGGCCGAGGAGCCCCGAAACGCGAGCCCAGGGCAGAACCCTGGCCTGAGAACTGCGGTTCCCTCCAGGAACGGTGTCTAAGGAGCTTTCGGACCCGGCAACAAGGTGTCCGCTGCCCGCGCGACCTCGTCCTCCGCGGGGCCCATCGCGCCCCGGCCATCCATTCCTCCTTGTCCGCGCGAGGGACCGAGGGCAGGGAGCGCTCGCCAGCTAGCGGGTCGCCCCGCCGCATCCGGAGATCGCCGGGCGGAGCGGCGCCGCAGCCGACCTCCCCGCGCTCCGGGCAAGCAGCCACGGCTCAAGGCCGCCCCCTCAGGTCGGGGTGGACGCGGCGGCAGCCACGCGGCGGGCTGGCGGGCAGGGGGCCGGGCCGGGCGCAGACGCGCGCGCCGCTGGTTCTCCAGCAGCTGCGGGAACCGGGGCCGGTGGGCCGCCCTTTCAGGCCGCGCGCTGCGGGAGCACGGGGCGCGGCTGAGGCTAGGCCCGGCGGGCAGGCGCGGCGACAAGAGGAGACCAGAGACAGCCGCGGACTCCGACCCCGCCGCCTGCGGCGGGTGCCCGCGAGCCAGAGCAGCGAGCGTCTTCTCCCTACCAGGGTCCCGCGGCCTCTGCCCCGCTGGCCCGTACCTAGGGAGGTCGTGGACGAGACGTGGTTAACCGCGGCGCTTGGTTCGCTGGTCCGCCGCCGGCGCCGCAACCCTTGGTGCGGCTGCTGCCCTCGCGCTGCCTCGTCCCCCTCCGCCATCTTGTACCGATTTAAAATTAACTCCCCACTGACGTCAAACGCCGCCGCCGCTTTATCAACCTCCCGGGAGCTGGCGGGGCCGCCGGCGGGTCCTAGCGCCGCCCTCACACGTATATCCTCTCCCTCCCTCCGCCCACGCCCCGCCCAGCGCTCGCTCGCTCCGCCCACGCCCTGCCCGCCTGCAGTTCCTTCTCCCCCGCCCCAAGCTTCTGGGCGGACTGGGGCAGGGGTGTCCCCGCCGCCGCCGTCTCACACCCCCACCTCCCTGAGCTCAGCACCACACCCCCTTAGCGCTGTGCCAGGCTGAGCAAACGCCGAAGGGATCTCCAGAGAACTAAGTCCCTCCCTCCCGATTTGCTTTACATTTCTAATCATTGATTGGTGCGTCCTGCACGTGAGGTGGCTTTCGCACCCCTTCTCTTTCCTCGCCCCCTCCTCATCACAGCCATTCCCCTCCTCTCTCCCCACCCACCCCACAATCTGTTACCAGTGCCCAGCTTTTCCTCTTGATCTTTTCTCTCCTATGCCAAGTCCCTACTGTGAATTCCCCTCCCCCTGCCATCCTAAGATTTGTTTGCATTCTCTCCCCATCTACTTATAAGACCTTCCCCCATCTTCTCAACTGTGTATACCCTGTGCTCCTAGCACCTTGCAGAGGCAAGCCAGAAAGCACTCTAATTGGAAAATGAATCGTGGCAGATTCTTTACTAACTGTGATGAACCTTCTTCTGGGGATCCAGTGACATCCAGAAGAAAGTTCAGGTCACTTTTTAAAATACAAATCAGCCTGTGGAGGCGTCTGTGAAACGTGATCCCCATTGGATTTTTACCATACCGCGCCAGCTGCATTAGAAATTCCTCTTCTTCAGTAAAAACAGATGTCCGGGTGTACAAACCCCTGTTTTGTCCAGGTCTTCTCATAAGTCTAAAATTCACAGACTGCACGATCTCTAGAAGAGCACGGGTGTTACTGAAGCTTTCAAAATACCATTCTAGACCTGGCGCGGTGGCTCACGCCTGTAATCCCAGCACTTTGGGAGGCCGAGGCAGGCGGATTGCCTGAGGTCAGGAGTTCGAGACCAGCCTGACCAACATGGAGAAACCCTGTCTCTACTAAAACTGCAAAATTAGCCGGGCATGGTGGCGCATTCCCCATAATCCCAGCTACTCGGGAGACTGAGGCAGGAGAATCGCTTGAATCCGGAAGGCAGAGGTTGCAGTGAGGCAAGATCATGCCACTGCACTCCAGCCTGGACAACAAGAGTGAAACTCCGTCCCCACACACACACACCCCGCCAAAAAAATACCATTCTGGAGGGATTTTTGTTGAACTATTTGAGGGTTGTTTGTTTCTTCGTTTTTCTGTCTTTGAGGAAAGGGGTTTAGAGCTCCTTCTGGACTTTCTGACTCCCTGTATCCTGGTTCAATGTCCCTAGGGCAGCCTAACCAGCTACATGCTTGCTAATGGATTTCCTTTCGTAATTTCCGTATGCAACACCTATTTAATATTGTCCATGATCTACTTTATGCCAAGTATCATCTTAGACATCAGAGAAAATGGAAAAAAAATGAGGTTTTTTGCCTTCAAAGACTAAACTTCCATTTAGAATTAACAGTGAAGTTAGCACTGACAGTCCGCCATTAGGGACCCCTGGAGAGAGAAGGTGATTCCCAAGGCTGCATCACTGGCCAAGTGGCCTCCTAACTGGTGTCCTTTCTGCTGTTAGACACAGTTTATCTCATACACCACTGCTACTACCATGCCCTGGATAGACCCACAGCTCCTGACTCCAAGGAGGGTAGAAAAGCCAAATGCGAGCACAACGAAGACAGTGAGTGCACATTGGTCCCACAATTGCCCCAAATCCATATGCTTAAAAAACCTTCCTCCATTTTCCCCAGTCAGCAGTTCCTCTTCAAGTTCTTACACATGAAACTTCAGTGTTGCTCCAGACCTCTCCGTCTTCCCTTCCCTCTTCTCCCAGCGAGTCCCATGTAAAGTCAGTTCTGACTTGTAAATCTCTCTCCAGCTTATCTTAGCCCCTATTTTGTCCATCTCCTTAGCCCCTATTTGAGTCAGGCCCTCCCTTTCTCCCACTAGACTTATTGTAACAACTTCCTACTGTTCTTCCTTCTCCTGTGGGTTCTCCACACTGACACCAGCTGGAGTTTTCTTTTTCTTTTTTCTTTTTTTTTTTTTGAGATGGAGTCTTGCCCTGTTGCCCAGACTGGAGTGCAATGGTGCGATCTTGGCTCACTGCAACCTCCGACTCCCAGGTTTAGGCAATTCTCCTGCCTTAGCCTCCTGAGTAGCTAGGACTACAGGCACATGCCACCACACCCAGATAATTTTTGTATTTTTAGTAGAGACAGGGTTTCACCATATTAGCCAGGATGGCCTCGATCTCTTGACCTCGTGATCTGCCGCCTCGGCCTCCCAAAGTGCTGGGATTACAGGCGTGAGCCACTGCACCCAGCAGTCTTCTTTTTCTTTTTGGAGTTTTCTTAGATGCAAATCTGATCATGTTGATTTCTCTGCTCAGGATGAAGTCTGAACTCTTTAGTATACTTGATAAGGCCTTTCATAATTTAGGCTTTGTCTATATATTGAGCCTCATTTTTCACCACTCAGCCATTCATTCCTTCACTCTTTCATTTAACAAATGAGTCTTGACTCTGTTGTGAGTGCGGAAGACCCAAGTAGTGAACAACACCAACAAAATGGGTTTCTGTGGTTTTTGTTTCTTTCCACACCCTACACAGACCTCTCCGCCACAATAGAGTGAGCTCCAGGAGCTCAAAGATCTGCCTTGCCCAGGGTATACCGCCAGAACCCAGATCAGGCCTGTGACATAGCAGAGCCTCAATAAATACCTGTGGAATGAATGAGTGAGTAAATAAATAAATGAATGAAGAGTTTACAGTTCTACCACTGATTCACTTAATGCTCCTAAACCTCTAGGTCTTTGTTTTTTATAACCATGGGATTCTTAGTGGATCAAATCAAATAATGTACAAGGAGTATTTTCTTGTATGTAAATAGCTACCATTTATGGAACATTTGCTGTTCCAGACACTGTTCAAAGACCTTTATGTATGTTAAGTCATTTAATCCTTACAACAATCCTAAGAGGTAAGTGCTAATACTATTTTCATCATAGAGATGGAGTTGCAGGCACTGAGAGGTAAAATAACCTGCCTAAGTGGCAGAATTGGCATTTGAAGATAGAGCTTATGCTCATTCCCACTGTGATATTATTCAGCTTATAGACTATAAGTTTCTAGAAGGCAGATTCATAGTTTATCTGTAGCAGGTACTCCGGGGTTCTGCCTTCAGTTAATGTAAACTGTATCAAAAGCTATTTCTGCCAAATAAGCAACTTAAAAAAGTTTTTTAATCCTATGAGAAAAAAAAATGGGCAAAAGACATCCACACAGGCAAAAGACATCAGGCACATGGCTCATGCCTATTATCCCAGCACATTGAGAAGCCAAGACAGGAGGATTGCTTGAGGCCAGAAGTTTGAGGCTGCAGTGAGCCATGATCCTGCCACTGCACTCCAGCCTGATGGAGACAGCAAGATGTTGGCTCTAAAAAAAAAAAAAAATTAAAATATATCTACAGACAATTCACAAAATAGTATTCTAGAAATGGACATTAAACATATGAAAAAATGTTCATTTTCACTCAAAAAGAAATGAGAAATGCACTGAGACACCATTTCTCACCCATCAGGTTGGCAAGCTTTTCTTTTTCATTGGAGTTTTGCTCTTTTTGCCCAGGCTGGAGTGCAAACAGCATGATCTTGGCTCACTGCAACTTCTGCCACCCAGGTTCAAGTGCTTCTCCTGCCTCAGCCTCCCAAGTAGCTGTGACTGCAGGTGCCCGTTACCACACCCAGCTGATTTTGTATTTTTAGTAGAAACAACATTTCACCATGTTGGCCAGCCTAGTCTCAGACTCCTGACCTCAGGTGCTCAGCCCACCTCGGCCTCGCAAAGTGCTGGGATTACAGATGTGAGCCATGATGCCTGGCCTGAAAAGCACTTTTTAAGTTTATGATTACATGCTGTCAGCAAGGGTCTGGAGGAAACAGGTACTCTCATACATTGCTAGTGAGAATACAAAATGGTATAAACTTTATGGAAAGGAATTTGACAATATCCAACAAACCTCATTTGCTTTTACACTTCAACCCACTAGTCTCACTTCTGGGCATGTACTCTGAAGAGGCACCTTCAACAATACAGAATAATACATTTGCACAAGGTTATTCATTGCAGCATTATTTGCAGTTGCAAAATATTAGAAGCTATCTAAATGTCCAGGCCTAGGTGATTGGTTAAATAAACTATAATAAATACTTACAGTGAAGCAAAACTATAATAAATACTCACAGTGAAGCACTGTGCAGCTGTTAAAAAAAAAAGAGAGAGAAAGGGCTGGGTGCAGTGGCTTACACCTGTAATTCCAGCACTTTGGGAGGCCGAGGCGGGTGGATCACGAGGTCAGGAATTCGAGACCAGCCTCACCAACGTGGTGAAACCCCATCTCTACTAAAAATACAAAAATTAGCCAGGGGCGGTGGCATATGCCTGTAATCCCAGCTACTCAGGAAGCTGAGGTGGAAGAATGGCTTGAGCCCAGGAAGTAGAGGTTGCAGTGAGCGGAAATCGCGCCACTGCACTCCAGCCTGGGCAACAGAGGGACACTTCGTCTCAAAAAAAAAAAAGAAAGAGGGAAGGCAAGATGAACCCTATAGAATGAACTAAATTGGAAGCATTGATACAGACTCAAGATTTCTAAAATATGTATATGTTTGTGTGTGCAAGTGTATACATGCATGTAAGTGTATATTCATACATATAGATGTATATTTGCGTATGTCCTTGTGATAAATGATTTACTTTGTCAAGACACTTTCTATTTTATCATTGGCCTGAAAAACATAGTATTTGAAAAAGAAGAAGACAAAGAAGAGCAAAAAATCTTTACAAGGATTGTTCTACAAATATTTATTCACTGTCATTTACTCACTAAATAACATTTGCTGAGGCACATAGAAAAAAGAAACCATTTACAAACAGCACAGTGTAAGCCATTTGCCAAATTAAGGTTGATACAGTCAACAACAATAAAAAGCTACCCAAATCCTTACCAACCTGTAGTGTTCACCTAAGCCAAATCACCCTCTATGCTTAGTGGAGGCACTCCTTTGGAAGATATTGAACATCCTACATGAAATATGTAATAAAAGACCTTATGGTTTCCCTCACTGTGCCTTCAGTTTTAAGGAATCCAATTCCATCTATTAATCTAGGCTGCTACCCTGTGTGTTCTGCATTTTGCTTTGCTTTTCTCTTTTCTTTTCTTTTTGTTTCTTTTCGTTTCTTTTCTTTTCGTTTCTTTTCTTTTCCTTCTCTGTGTTCTCCTCTTTTTGGGGTTCTGCCTATCTTGGCTCCCAAACCCACTCTCTCCCCTATCTGTGGTTACTATACCTGAATCAAGAGGAGTCAAATCCTTATTTTTTTAAAAAAAATGTTAACTCTGGGTGCACAGCTCAAAAAAAAAGCATTCATTAATTAATTAATTTTTAGCTGTCCAGAAAAAAGGCAGTGATTGCTAAGGAAAACTTTTCCCTGCCACTTCTCAGGAAGACATTCCTTCTTATAAGTCTATGAGAAAAGGAAAGCACAGGGTACTGAGAATATGAGAACTGACTAGAACCTGCCCTACATTGTATTAACCTTTGTGGAGATGGTGTAAGATAGAAGAAATGGGCCGGGCATGGTGGCTCATGCCCGCAATCCCAGCACTTTGGGAAGCCAAGATAGGTGGATCACTTAAGCTAAGGAGTTTGAGACCAACCTGGACAAAATAATGAGACCCTGCCTCACAAAAAGCACAAAAATTTTCCAGGCATGCAGGCATGCACTTGTAATCCCAGCTACTGAGGAGGCCAAGGTAGGAGGATTGGTTGAGCCTTGGGAGGTTGAGGCTACAGTGAGCCAAGATCACACCACTGCACTTCAGCCTGGATGACAAAAAAAAGAAGGAAAGTTCCTCCCTGTGAGAGGCACAGATTTAGATATCCATTTGTGGAAACCACTCTCTTGGCTGGGGTAACATCAGATGGATGGGGCAAGGTTAGAGCAGGGAAAGGCCAAGGACAAATATAAAGCAGTGACATCAGGAGAAGTGCTGGATATTGCTGAGGCTGAAATGAGATCATTGCACTCTGAGAATGAAAAAGCCTGTCTCTGTTGGGGGCCAACTGCATCTCTGCAGACCGTGTTATATTTTCAGTGATGTGTTTCCTGGAAGTTTTGTTTAAACTACACCATGCTTGCAAACTGTTGCTCTTGAAGCTGTGTAAGAATGGTTGACAGAAATGAAAAAGTTGTTTCTCTGTGACTATGTGGAGTTCTGGACACAGGCAGAGCTGCTTCAGGCCCAGGTTGCAAAAAGCAGAACAGGGCTGGGAAATTGGCCTTGGAGACCTGAAGCACTGGAGGCACCAGAAAGCAATGAGTTAGACCCAGTCTCCAATATTCTCACGGTGGACTCTGTAGGCTCCTTCCATCGACCTGAGGGGTAGTGACCATTGATTTGTCCCAGAAGTTGCACAGTGATGGTGGCTAATGAACTGATTTGCCACAGGTGAGGCTTCCTTTGGGGTAGTAGACAGGGAGGAAATATTTTGTAGGGACAGAGGGAAATTGGAGTTCCTGCTGGAGTAGATGTGGACAAGAAAACGGACTCTGGTCTTGGCTTTATCTTTGTATTTGAAAAGTAAGTAAGTAGAATAGAAGAGAATAGAATAGGGACCCTGGGTTATTGATTGGCAGAACAATTTTATTATATCCAAAGCTAGTGAGTCAGGGTGATTGGAAAAGGCCTTCTAAAGGAGATCAAATTAAGAACATGAAGGGTTGTCAGGCATGGTGGTTCACACCTGTAATCCCAGCACTTTGGGAGGCCAAGGCAGGCAGATCATGAGGTAAAGAGTTTGAGATCAGCCTGGCCAACATGGTGAAACCCCATCTCTACTAAGAATACAAAAATTAGCCAGGTGTGGTGGCACATGCCTGTAATCCCAGCTACTCTGGAGGCTGAGGCAGGTGAATTGTTTGAACCCAGGAGGCGGAGGTTGCAGTGAGCCAAGATTGTGCCACTGAACTCCAGCCTGGGCGATAGAGCAAGACTCTGTCTTGGGGGGAAAAAAATCAAGGGTTTCTGGGGCCAATACTTGTTGTAGGAGCCTGGACATGGGCACATGCCTCTCTGGCACAGCCATTCGTGTTGAGACTTGTGGGCATCTTCAAAGGCATATATTAGCCCCATAAGGGGTAGATAGGTTTCCACCTGGGCTTACTGCTTAATATTAGGTGTCCATTTTTTTCTGGAGCAAGGTATAGACAGCTGTCCCTTATTATTAATTAAGAGGGAAATAATGATCGTTCTTACCTGTATTCCTCTGCAGGGGCAATGATTTAAACTGGGATACATGAGCATCAGTAGGGCTTAGTGTAAAGAAACAGCAGCTTTGAAGTTCACACCCCAGCTCTATCTACCTCTTGGTTTTATGACTAAGATCATTAACCTCTCTGACCTTCAGTTTCTTCTGCTGTAAAGTAAAGGTCTCTTTCTTGTATTTTTCATTATGATTAGAGATCACGTAGATAAAGTATTTAGCCCAGTGCTGGCAGGTGGCAATAAATGATAGCCATTATGATTACTGCTCTAATAAAGCAGCTCTTTTAAGCCTAGAAGGGATTCAAGAGCAAGAACGCAATTAGTAATAATACCTGTTCATAATTTCATTTAATCTACAAAATACGTCCATTATTTACATCATCCTCACCATCAGCCTCCTACAGAAACCCGGGCTTTAAAATGTTACATAATTTCTTCAAGGCCATGTGACTGGTAAATTGAAGAGCTGAGATTTCAATCGAGTTCTGTCTGTTTTGAGAGCCCATGTTCTTAACCGTGTATCTTCAGATAGCACACGGGCATTGTGGCTAGGCACTGAAAACTCTATTATCACCTTCTACAGACAACTAAATAGCTAGAAGCATAGCTTCTGGAGGTCCAGGAGACTGTTTTGAATAGCCGGAATGGACAAGATCCAGAATTAGGGCACCCATGATCAAGATGACCACATTGTCCTAGATGAATTTGGTAGCTCCTACTTGAATGACTGACTTCTATAGAGTTCATGGGTGTCGTGTAGTTACTAAAATAATTTAGTAGCAGGAGGAACAAGAGTTCAAATCCAGAAACTGGACTTTTTATGTTTAGAAAAGCAGATAGATACTGGTTTTTTAATTACAATTCTCCTACAAAAAAAAAAAAAAAAAAAACTCTGGAAGGAACTCTAGGCAAAATATAATATCCTATAGTACATCTTTAAAAATAAAAATGAAGGAGTGGAAGTAAACACCATGACACGGCAAATGTGCTTGCAGCTTGAATCAAACATTGCCATGTACTTTAGGCTCCTCTGAAAACAAGGTAGTGAATGGTATCCTTCCCAGACAGCCTCACTGGACCACGCCTAATGTGTTTCTCATAACTTGCCCATCCTCAGGAATGCCTTTGAAATCAGTGGGAAATCCAGACTTCATAGAAGAAACTCCATATCTTGGCCTCTTTCAAGATTAAGACAATATCTACATTGGCCTTATTACAGCCAACATACTGTACTTGTAACTGGAGAGCAGCCAAATCTTTCCTTTCATCTCACACCTAAGCTTCATTCCTAACTCCCCAAAACTGGCTGGCTGGTTGGGAGGAAGGAACACTGCACCTTGACAATGTCCTTAGGATCACTGCCCTTGTCGTAACCTATTTAATTCTTGGATTCACTGCCGCTAGAGTCATTTCATCATTATACTTCTATGGTGAAATATGTACTCACCTCAAACACTTCCAGTCTCACACCATTTCTCCCCTTCCCAAATATTCTTGGGGCCTGTCTACAATTATAAATACTCAGAATATGATTTCATCTTTTCATTTTCCCAATAGTTCTTTGATCAAACTCAAATATTGCATGTAATGCCACTGCCACTCGTTCAGCCTGGCAAATATTTATCTTTCAAGCTTATCCTGATCACCCTCTAAGAAAGCGAGATACAGTAAGACATAATAAAATGATTGCTGTTTTAAGACATTTTGTTCTGTAACTGGAGAGAAGCCAAATATTTCCTTTCATCTCTGTAATTTGTTACAGAGCAATAGGTAACCAGGGCACATGTTCATGGTGTCACACCAATATATAAACATATTTATGTGGTAAATGTATAAGCAAATACCTAGCAATAATGCACTCTGAATTCAGTTGGTGCTAATCACTCTGATAAAGTTACTTGTTTGCTCCTGCTGTCTAAAGCAGTGGTTCTTAATTTTTTCATATTGCTTTTTTTTCAGGGATACAAATGACAAATGGCATTCACCAACAGGACATGTTCCATGGTGTGCCCGATATCCATCAGTGTTCACTGTAAATGAGACTATGGGCCATGTAGCTGCCATCAGGAGCAGATTTAGTATTTTGGGGAGCTTGAAGCTTCTACAAATTTGAGAAATTTCTTTAAGAAAACTAATCATGAGGCTATGCCTGTAAAGCACTTTGGGAGGCCAAGGCAGGTGCATCACTTGAGCCCAGGAGTTTCAGTCCAACCCGGGCAACATGGCAAAGCTCCATCCCTACAAAAAATTAGCCAGGTATGGTGGTGTGCACCTGTAGTCCCAGCTACTTGAGAGGCTGAGGTGAGAGGATCACTTGAGCCCAGGAAGTTGAAGCTGCAGTGAGCTGACATTGTGCCACTGCACTCCAGCCTGGGCAATGGGAGTGAGACCCTGTCTCAAAAAAAACAAAAACAAAAACAAAAATTAAAAAGCCACAGGAAAAAAATTGTGAATTAAAACAAATTATGAAAGTAAATTTTTATTTAGAATAGGAAAAGAAATCCCCTCAAAATCCAAATTTTATAAAGCTAACACATACCACAAATAATATAAACATACAGAAAAATTTTTTTTATTTATTAACTTCATGGCATACCTTTCTCAACCATATTTTCTTTTTTCTATCTTTATTTATTTCTTTTTGTTTTTTGAGACAGAGTCTTCTCAGCTGTGTTGCCCAGGCTGGAGTACATTGGTGCGATCACTCACTGCAATCTCTGCCTCCCAGATTCTCCTGCCTCAGCCTCCCACGTAGCTGTGACTACAGGTATGCACAACCATGCATGGCTAATTTTTGTATTTTTAGTAGAGACAGGGTTTTACCATGTTGGCCAGGCTGGTCTCAAACTCCTGATCTCAAGTGATCCACCTGCCTTGGCCTCCCAAAGTGCTGGGATTACAGGCATGAGCCAACTCGCCCAGCCTAAACCATTTTCTTCTGACTTTTTCACCATATAGTCTTTGACTCTTCATATTATGCCAACTTGGGGATATCATTTCCGAAGACAGAATAGAAAGGCAATTCAGTTTTTCCTGTAGTGTATGAATAAAGTTTTTATTTATTGGTGACCTAGAAAAGTCTCTTTCAGTCTGGGCCCGATGGCTCATACTTGTAATCCCAGCACTTTGGGAGGCCAAGGAAGACTAATTGCTTGAGCCTAGGAGTTCGAGACCAGCCTGGGCAACATAGAGAAACCCCATCTCTCAAAAAAATGTAAAAATTAGCCCGGTGTGATGGCATACACCTGTAGTCCCAGCCACTAGGAAGGCTGAAGTGGCAAAATCGCTTGAGCCAGGGAGGTTGAGGTTGCTATGAACTGTGATCGTGCCACTGCACTCCAGCCTGGGTGTTGTAATGAGACCCTATCTCAAAGGAAAAAAAAAAAAGAAAGAAAGAGTGAGAGAGCAAGAGAAAGAGAGAAAGAAAGAAAGAGAGAGAGAGAAAAAGAAAGAAAGAAAGAAAGAAAGAAAGAAAGAAAGAAAGAAAGAAAGAAAGAAAGAAAGAAAGAGAGAGAAAGGAAGAGTTCAGCAGATTAAAAATGATGGTTCATGGTGGTTAGGTGAAAATGGGCCTAGTTATCCCCTCTTAGCTTCCCTTGGCTAGGGCCCAGAAGTCACCACACACACTGTAGAGGATTAAGGAGGTAGCTGAGTTAAGAACCAGAGGTCATTGTAGTGGTACAGGGGTGTTCAGTCTGTGCCAGGAATCAGATGGAGGCTGTAGGTGAGATTCAGACAGACACACCAAGGAGACCTGAATCACAAAAAGGAGCACCAGGTCCTGGGTAAAAACCAACGAACAAAGCATAGAGTCAGCTCCAATTCCAGGGATATGAGTGCAAGGCACCCAGGAAACAGACTAGCCAACTCACCTCACAGCAGAGCCCACCAAGGCCCCACACAAGAGCACTAAGATCCAGACACACCTCCCAGGCCCCCTCCCGCAGCTAGGGGGTCACACAAGAAAGCTTCCCACCCTGTCTGCAATCTTGTTCCTATAACTATTGTTCAAAGAAGGAGAAGAAACAACAGAGCTTAAGACACCCAGAATCAGATTCTCAAGTCACAGAGGAAACTCCCTGGAATCATCTGCTAACACTTAAAATAACATCTAACATTTATCAGGTGCTTATAGGTGCCAGGAATTTACATGACAGTAATAATCTATTACTTTTTTTTTCCAGTTAAACCTCGCAACAACTCTAAAACAGATACACTATTACATTTTACATTTTATGCTAAAAAACCTGAAGCCAAGAGAAATTAAATAATTTGCCCAAGACTAGCCAGCGTATAAAACAGTGGAGTTGGGCTGGGTGCGGCAGCTTAATCCCCCCACTTTGGGAGGCCGAGGCGGGCGGATCGTGAGGTCAGGAGATCGAGACCATCCTGGCCAACATGGTGAAACCCCATCTCTACTAAAAATACAGAAATTAGCTGGGTGTGGTGGCGCTCGTCTGTAATACCAGCTACTCGGGAGGCTGAGGCAGGAGAATTGCTTGAACTCGGGAGGCAGAGATTGCAGAAAGCTGAGATCACACCATTGAAAAAAATGTAGTAGAGTTGGCTTTGACCCCACAGATAGAAACCTGGGGTTTACACTAAGACTACTAAACTCTGTTGCCTGTAGTAGCTTGAAGAATTCCAGATGTATAATACCAATAGCCCTTGGGGTTGGCCTGACCATCCCTGACCACAAGTCCCTTCCTTGAATTAGGATTTAGGTGATGAACAAACCATCCAAGGGTTCAGAGCTGTCAACTCTCCGCTGTTGAGTCAAAGATCATGTTGAATACCTACAGTGTTTCCATTGGGCTTTTTTTTTTTTCTTTTTCTGTTTTTTGCCACCACCATCACCATGTAGCATCAATGGCAGTTGGCAGAAGAGAAAATGAGTGCTGCCCCAATGTATTTAGTGTAGTCTGCTTCTCAGATTCAGAGCGCAAGTTGTTCTGTGACTGGAGAATTGTGTGTCTACCATCACTACTCTGCCGATACCACACTGGGGCTGTTACCCATTGCATTAAGTCACATGGGCATTGAAAGGCCCATGTGATGTTGGTGGACCCCTACCCTGCTTTTGTTGCCCAATGCAATGCCTGTGTGACTTAGCAAAATTCCCACTCTGCTTTGACTCTGCATATTTTTAGAAAACAGGGCTGTGCGTGGTGACATGCCTGTAGTCCTGGCACTTTGGGAGGCTGAGGCAGGCAGATCACGAGGTCAGGAGTTCGAGACCAGCCTGACAATCAAGGTGAAACCCCGCCTCTACTAAAAATACAAAAATTCGCCAGACATGGTGGCGCATGCCTGTAATCCCAGCTACCCAGGAAGCTGAGACAGGAGAATCACTTTAACCCAGGAAGTGGAGGTTGCAGTGAGCCAAGATCATGCCACTGCACTCCAGCCTGGGCGAAAGAGAGAGACTCCATCTAAAAAAAAAAAAAGAAAGAAAGAAAATGAAAACAGGATGTCTGTGGTCAGAGGTTCCTTCTTGGGCAGCTTACTCAATCTCTGAAGAAGCTCTAACTTCATTATAATCCAATTTCCATACTAATTGATACTACCAGGGCGCCATGACAATTGACAATTACCATGACAACAGGAGGAAACCAAAAAAGGACAAAAAATAGGCATTTCCTTGATTCCAAGTAAATCTCTGTCCCTTCCCAAGAAAAAGCAGGAATATACCTCTCCTCGATCTTAATGCCCAGCCCCTTCAAGAATACCCTATATGTGTAACTTCCTAGCTCCCAGAAGCTGAGAAGTTGATTTGTGAGCTATGCTCCCATTTCTCCCATTCTGTGGCCATGAAATAAAGCCTGCACTGCCTGACACTCACTTTCAGTTTTGTGTAGTGGCTTTGCAATGCTGAACAGAAAAAGAGCCCCTGCTGGGGTAGCTGAGAGACCTGGGAACAGGGTTGTGCTGGCAACAGCAACCCACACCCTCCACCTTGTACCCATTTTCTGCTTCAATCGAGAGGCCTCTGCAGCACCTCAAGGGTACACTCTCTCCCAGCACAATGATGTGGTGCATATTTTTAGAATTAACCACACTTAGGAGGTTGCGGTGGCTGACACCTGTAATCCCAGCACTTTGGGAGGTTGAGGTGGGCGGATCACGAGGTCAGGGGTTTGAGACCAGCCTGACCAACATGGTGAAACCCCGTCTCTACTTAAAAATACAAAAATTAGCTGGACATGGTGGCACACACCTGTAATCCCAGCTACTTGGGAGGCTGAGGTAGGAGAATTGCTTGAACTCGGGAGATGGAGGTTGTGGTGAGCCAAGAGTGTGCCATTGCACTCAAAAAAAGAAATAACCACACTTGCTATGAATAACCCAGAGCCTGGAGCAGCAGGGCTCCAGGTTCCAATTCTGAATTTGTGGTAAGAACCCTTGACAATGTGTTTAACGTTTATGTACCTTCATTACCACAAAACTGAAGGGAGTGCAACATACTGTATTATTTATAGGCTTGTTGGTTATTTCTTGAGCAAGTGTTGATGTTCATGTGATTCTGTGCCCAGCCTTGCCATCCCCTCCAACATCCACTCCATCAGCATCTGCTTCCCTCAGCACTCTCAAGATAGAGCCATAGTCTTGCAGCTGCTGACAGTGCCCATAAAGAAAGCCAGGGTCTGTGCCAAGCATGCAGACTGCTGATGCTCCTAGAGTCTCTGATCCACTGGGTACCACAGCTCAGAAGAATTCCGTGCACAGCTATGCTTTGTTCCTAACCAATTCTGCTTGTGCCTAAAGATTCTCAAAGTCTCTCATGAATAGTTTTGCAGTTTCTTGCTCTCACCTCAAAGTCTCATGAAGCCAACTCCTCTGTTTCTGCCCTCACACCTCTAACCAGGGGTCTCTGACACCTTCCAAGAGGGCAGCCAGGGAAGAGAGACTGTGCCTCTTCCCCACCATTCACCTCTCAGGCCTTGCTTGCAATGCATCCTACCTGTCTTCCCCACAAGGGCCTGGATGTTTGACCAACCCAGCACAGAACAAGGAGACAATAATAGGTACAAATTGACACTGGGAAGAGGGAGGAAAGAGCTGAAAGGGACTCGAAAAAGAAATATTGTCCTCACTAGTTATATTTTGGCCCCAGCTTGGTAGGTCAAAGTTGCCCCATAACAGATGTTTATAATAATCATAGTAATTTCAGTATAGATTCAGTATTTTCCTCCTGTTCTTATTTTAAGTAGGGAGTACCAAGAATGTGCAGGTCTATATGGGAAAACAGCATTTTTATATTCCAATTTATGGGCATATTTAAATCTGAAGGACAAGACCTACAGCACCCTTGATCCCAAATTAGGGCTCTCTCCTCATATACATTCATGTTTTCCTTTAGTTCATCCCGAATTGACAGTGACTGAGGATTTATCACATGCAGGTCAATGACAAAAGGCTAGAGGGGATTCACCATGTCTGTAGGTTGGATACTTGTTCTTTACAAGATTAGCAGGTTATTTCTATCATAAAAGTTGCAATTATGTAAAAGAACACAGACTCCTTCAGTCTAATTCTTTGACAAGGAGAACTACTATTGAGTGGTTTTAATATTATAATACTTATATGAAAACTGGAGAGCTGGTAGTCATCCTGCAGGGAGCTGAAAATGGTGGAGATTAAGCACTATATTCAGAAGACTGCTATGTGGCTATTTCCCCCAAGTAAATCAGTAGAGTTACAGGAGGCCGCTGCAGTTCCAGGTATACACTCAGACGCTCTCAGAAGGGTAGAAGAGGCCGGGCAAGGTGGCTCATGCCTGTAATCCCAGAACTTTGGGAGGCTGAGGCGGGTGGATCACAAGGTCAAGAGATCAAGACCATCCTGGCCAACATAGTGAAACCCCTTCTCTACTAAAAATACAAAAATTAGCTGGGCATGGTGGTGCATGCCTATAGTCCCAGCTACTGGGGAGGCTGGGGCAGGAGAACCACTTGAACCTGGGAGGCTGAGGTTGTGGTTGCAGTGAACTGAGATTGTGCCCCTGCACTCCAGCCTGGTAACAGAGCAACACTGCATCTCAAAAAAAAAAAAAAAAAAGAAGAAGAAGAAGAGTGGAAGAAAAATAACAGGCCTCTGATGAAAAGGCAGGGAAATGATCCTGAAAGACTAGCTTCTCCTGGTATAAATAAATAAATGTCAGGGAAAGGAATATTATGGGATAAAGGAGCTCCTTGTGAGCAGTTGAGAATGGGAAAGAGGGACTAAGAGGAAGTTAGATTTATGCAGGCGTAACTGAAACAAAGGAATGTCCATTGTGTGTCCAGAGGGAGGAAAGAGAAAATTAGGCACCAAAAATTCTGGATTAAAAAAAAGAGAGAGAGAGAAAGAATAGAATGTACTTGAGTCCAATATGATTCTGGGGAATCCAAACTCAATCACTAAATAATGGAAGTCCCAAGTCCCACGAGCAAGGAATGAAGAATAACATCTTGGTTTCTGGTCTGTCCTCTCCAACATCCACTAAAGCAATTCCCCAAAACAGTAATTTAGCCAGCTATTTACTCCCCTTGTGGAGCAGGGAGAAGAAGGATGCAGACAACAAAGGTGGGAGGGAAACAGAAAGGGCGTCAGCAGCAAATACTTTAATAGACGAGAGATTTAGGAGTGCTGCTAGGGAAACAGAGAGAAATGTAGGATCTACAGGGGCAGGGATCTGGTAGATCCAGCCTGGGGGAGCAGTGTCTGCAACGGGCTTGCAAATAGTGATCACAGCCAAAAGGCGCTTTTGTAGGATTGAGAGCCTTTGATAATCTGGACCCTTTACAGTTCACTAAGCATGGTGATTTAAGTCTAAGACTTCAAGGTCGGGCTCAGTGGCTCATTCTGCAATCCCAGAAACTTGGGAGGCTGAGGCAGGAGGATCACTTGAGGTAGGAGAATCGCTTGAGGCCAGGAGTTCAAGACCAGCTAGGCAACATAGTATGACTGTCTCTACAAAAAATTTAAAAATTAGCCCAGCATGGTGGTGTGCACCTGTAGTCTCAGCTACTCAAGAGGCTGAGGCCAGAGGATTGCTTGAGGCTGCAGAGAGCTATGACCACACCACTGTATTCCAGCCCAGGTCACAGAGACCCTGTCTCAAAAAAAAAAAGAAAAGAAAAAAACCCTTCAAGATGGCGTTTGATTTCCTATATAGTACACCTAGGGATATGGTATGGGACACAAGCTCCCAACCCACCACAGATACCCAAAATAGCTCTCTTCTCCCACCAGTGAGACCTCTGATCATACTCAAGCCTTCAGCAGGTTCCTCCACACACAGACAGTTGTAACCTGTGGAGGCCTTTTCTTTGAACATAAAGGCCAACATTAAAATTCATAGTCCACCTCTAATAAATTCTTTGTGGACACAATGTAGTCTTGAGGGGAAAGCTGGGCATTTTCAATATTCTAAGTGGAATAAGCATTGATAATACATTTTTCAGTTAGGATGCTTTAGGAGAAAGTATCAGAAAACCCAACCAGAAAAGGCATCAATAAAAAGGAGAAGATAATATCTCCTATCACAGTAAAGTCAAAGGCAGGATGGTTTCAGGGTTGGATTAACTCACTGCTCAATTACAGCATTAAGGCCCCTGCTTTGTTTTGTTTTCCAATTTACTACTTTTTTCTTTCTCTATAGGTTGAGTTTGTCCACAAATTTATCCTGCATAGATCAAACTGATTGCCAAAGTTGTAAGTGCCCCATAAAGATACAACAGGGGAACAAATGAGTGTCTATTTCCTGCCTTGAATCTCTTCTCATTAGAAGGAAAATTTCCCAGAAGCTCCCTTAGACTTTTCCTGAGCTTCTTATGTACTCAGAAGCGCTATACAAGTCCACTCCTATACTAATTTTTTTTGGCAAGGCAAATGGACTCATCATAATTAGTTTGATGTAATCAAGGTCCACGCTGCTTTGGGCTGGAACCACTTTTCCCTGAAACATATAAGTTGCCTGATATCTGAACAAAATTGGGATATTGTTAGCAGGAAGAAGGGTAGAATGGCTGATGGAAGGGCAGCCCATAAGCTCTGTCATTGATAAGAACACTGGGCATGACTTCAAGCACATTCTGACCTACCATCTCCTCTTTTTTCTCCTATAATCCACTTGTCACAAGGTAAATGCCCCTTTCACTTGGGTATAAATGAAGTAATGAAGGCCTTTCTACAAGAGGAAGCCTTGAGAACCAGTCAAGAATTCTACAGTTCCCAGAGAAATTAATGTGAGTTACATGTGGTTTATGCTGCCAATTGAGAAGCTTAAGTTATACCACTGATGGTGATAAAGAGCCTTCCAATTATCACTAAGCATCAGCCATGTGCTGTTCTTGTTCTTCCCTTGACCTGGGTTGTGTACAGAGTTCCTGGGTTTCAACGAGGCCTTGTTGCATGGTTGAAAATTCTGGGCCAGGTGTAGTGGCTCACACCTATAATCCGAGCACTTTGGGAGGCCGAGGCTGGCAGATCACAAGGTCAGGAGTTCTAGACCAGCCTGGCTAACATAGTGAAACCCCATCTCTACTAAAAATACAAAAAAAAAAACAGCTGAGCTTGGTGGCGCATGCCTGTAATCCCAGCTACTCAGGAGACTGAAGCAAGAGAGTCAATTGCTTGAACCCAGGAGGCAGAGGTTGCAGTGAGTGGAGATTGTGGCACTGTACTTCAGCCTGGGTAATAGAGGGAGACTTCATCTCAAAAAAAAAAAAAAAAAAAAAAAGAAAGGAAAAATAAAATTCTGTTTATCTTATTGTCACATGTATCCTTATAATATAGCCCCCCATAACTTGAAGTGACTTGAATAAAGGTTAGGTTTTTCCCTTAGACAAGAGACTTAGGATTGTGAGACTGAATGAAACCTGAAGCTTTGTTTTGTTTGATACTCATATAGTTGACTTACAAAGTGATTTTTTAAAATTTTAAATTAATTACAAACATTTAAAATCAGAAAATTACACATATTTTTTAAAGTGTGCCCCATCCCTACGAAAATTTAAAAATTAGCTGGGTGTGGTGGCACACGGCTGTAGTCCCAGCTACTCGGGAGGCTGATGTGGGTGGATTGCTAAGCTGGGGATGTCAAGGCTGCAGTGAGCCATCATCATGCTACCGCACTTTAGCCTAGGAAACAAAGCAAAACCCTGCTTCAAAAAAAAAAAGGTACATTTCTGGCTTAAAAAAATATCTGAAGATCTGACCATATGAGCCAGTCCACTTAAACAGTGATCGCTGTCTGAAGCTGACTAGTGGATCTCCCTTTGATCATAAACAGATTCTCCCACTTGCCACAGACTCCATTTCACACTTGTGCTACCTGCCTGGCTCATCTCCAGCATTTGAACTCATGGCCCCTGGCTACTTAATCAAAACCACCTGTGGAGTTATCTAATGGACCTAAATCAAGAGTCATATCCAGTACAGTAACCAAAACAGCATGGTACTGGTACTGGTACCAAAACAGACACACAGACCAATGGAACAGGATAGAAATCCCAGAAATAATGCCACACACCTACAACCATCTGATCTTCAACAAAGTTGACAAAAACAAGCAATGGGGAAAGAACTCATTATTCAATAAATGGTGCTAGGATAACTGGCTAGCCATATGTGGAAGATTGAAACTGGACCCCTTCCTTATACCACATATAAAAATCAACTCAAGACCAATTAAAGACTTAAATGTAAAACCTAAAACCATAAAAACCTTGGAAGTTAACCTAGGAAATACCATTCTAGACATAGGACAGGACAAATACTTCATCACAAAAATGCCAAAAACAATTACAACAAAAACAGAAACTCACAAATGGAACATAATTAAACTAAAGTTTCTGCACAGCAAAAGAAAACTATCAACAGAGTAAACAGCTTACAGAATGGGAGAAACTATTTGCAAACTATATATCTGACAAAGGTCTAATATCCAGAATCTGTAAGGAACTTAAATTTACAAGCAAAAAATAAACAACCCCATTAAAAAGTGAGCAAAGGACAAGAACAGACACTTTTCAAAAGAAGGCATACATATGGCCAACAAGCATATGAAAAAATGCTCAACATTACTAATCATTAGAGAAACACAAATCGAAACCACAATGAGATGCCATCTCACACCAGTCACAATGGCTATCATTAAAAAGTCAAATCATGCAGCCATAAAAAAGAATGAGATCAGCTAGGCGCGGTAGCTCACGCCTGTAATCCTAGCACTTTGGGAGGCCAAGGTGGGTGGATCACCTGAGGTCAGGAGTTCAAGACCAGCCTGGGCATCATGGTGAAACCCCATCTTTAAAATAAATAAATACATACATACATACATAAAATAAAAAAGAATGAGATCATGTCCTTCGCAGGGACATGAATGGAGCCAGAGGCCATTATCTTTAGCAAACTAACAAAGAAACAGAAAACCAAATCCTGCATGTCCTCACTTATAAACGGGAGCTAAACATCAAGTTCACATGCACACAAAGAAGGGAACAAGAGACACTGGGGCCTACTTGAGGATGGATAGTAGGAGGAGGGTGAGGGTCAAAAAACCATCTATCGGGTACTATGCCTATTACCTGGATGATGAAATAATCTGTAGACCAAAACCAGGTGACATGCAATTTACCTTTATAACAAACCTGCTCAATGTAGTCCTGAACCTAGAATAAGAGTTAAAAAAAAAAAGAGAGAGAGAGATTTGGCCAGGTCCAGTGGCTCATGCTTGTAATCCCAGTACTTTGGAAAGTCAAGGAAGGCGGATCAGTGGAGGCCAGAAGTTCAAGGCCAGCCTAGGCAACATGGTGAAAATCTTGTCTGTACTAAAAATATGGAAATTAGCCATGTGTGGTGACACACACCTGTAATCCTGGCTACTTGGGAGGCAGGAGAATTGTTTGAACCCAGGAGGCAGAGGTTGCAGTAAGCTGAGATCACACCATTGCACTCTAGCCTAGGCAACAGAGTGAGACTCCATCTCAAAAAAGAAAAGAAGTCATAGTCAGTTCTGAGAATGAAAAGCAAATACATTGATGAAGGAATTTCAGGAGATCTGAAACAGGACGCCCATCCCCAAAGAAAAGGCAGTCTGAACCTCACAGCTCTTCTTCCTTTCCCCACAAATCTTGGGAAGCTGGCCAACCCTGATAGTAGAAGAGTAGAGAATAAAACATTATTTCATGGTCTAGTGTACAACAATCACTGAGTCATGGGAAGCCCCAGAGCACTAGATCTGATTACCTGCTGATCATGATTTCAGCTTGCAGAACAAGCCTGTTCCCATTAGCTGACAGTATACAATTACTAGCTGACATGCTTACAGGATCTTACCACAATATTCTTTTCAGGAATTTATTTCTTCTACCATCCCCTGCCCACAGACACCCACACATCCTATTTTGATATGCCTGTCAGCAGGTGGCCCAAATGGATTCTGGAAACTGGCTCAGATAGACTTGTTTTATTAGCTCTCTATATGTTTCGCAAGGTCCGTATTTTCTTCCTTCTTTAATCCCCACATTATTATTATGACCATTAAAACCATCTGTTTTTTTTGTTTGTTTTTTGAGATGGAGTCCTGCTCTGTTGCCCAGGATGGAGTGCAGTGGCACAACCTCGGCTCTCTGCAAACTCTGCCTCCTGGGTTCAAGTGATTCTCCTGTCTCAGCCTTCCAAGTAGCTGGGATTACAGGTGCCCACCACCACACCTGGCTAATTTTTGTATTTTTAGTAGAGACGGGGTTTCACCATGTTAGCCAGGCTGGTTTTGAACTCCTGACCTAAGGTCATCCACCCACCTCAGCCTCCAGAACTGCTGGATTACATGTGTGAGCCACCTCGCCTGGCATTTTATTTTTTTTTAAGATAGAGTCTCACTCTATTGCCCAGGCTGGAGTGCAGTGGTGCAATCTCTGCCCACTGCAACCTCCACCTCCCAGGTTCAAGGGATTCTCCTGCTTCAGCCTCCTGAGTAGCCAAGATTACAGGTACATGCCACTATGCCTGGCTAATTTGGGTATTTTTAGTAGAGTTTCACCATGTTGGCCAGACTGGTCTCGAATTCCTGACCTCAAGTGATCTGCCTATCTTGGCCTCCCAAAGTGTTGGGATTACAGGCCTGAGCCCCCACATCTGTCCTAAAACCCATCTTTCTTGCTGGATAACAGGGGTCAAAACTGAAAGAAAGGCTAGGAGGGATATTTCCACCAATTATTTTCAATCAGTGCCCAATGCCAAACTCAGAGCTACTAAAATGTACTAGCTTAATATCTCAGGATCTCAATCCAGAAATAGTCAGTATTCAATATGAATAAAAATATGCATAGCATGACATAATGCTGCATGTTGAAATGGGCAATTGAGTACAAATCCTTTAGCTTATGAGAGGACAGAAATAGTTCTTAAAAATTAGTACGAATTTTTTAAAAATCAACAAAAAGGGGAACAGAGTAACCCAGAGATTATTGTGGCCTTTGGAGCAATTTCTGTCACACTGGATTCAGCCATAAAGAAATCGGATTAGTGTTATAAGATCAGACATTTTGAGTCCAAAACATCCCTTTAAGCATGGCAGGACACCACAGTGCTCTTCCCTAACAAACCAGAGTAAGATAGTCTTCTGTTTTGCTTTCTGGTAGCCTAAGGTACATGTCACAGGAAAATGCCGTTGAAAATATGGCCGGGTGGTGGCTCATGCCTGTAATCCCAGCACTTTGGGAGGCCGAGGTGGGCGGATCACCTGAGGTCAAGAGATGGAGACCATCCTGGCCAACATGATAAAACCCCATCTCTACTAAAAAATACAAATATTAGCCTGGCGTGGTGGCACGTGCCTGTAATCCCAGCTACTCAGGAGGCTGAGGCAGGAGAATTGCTTCAACCGGAGAGGCAGAGACAGTGAGCCAAGATCGCACCACTGCACTCCAGCCTGGTGACAGAGTGAGACTCTGTCTCAAAAAAAAAAAGAAAAGAAAAGGGTTGCAGGAGTTTGAGACTGCCCTAGGCAACATAGTAAGACCCCTGTCTCTTGAAAAAAAAAAAATTAGTCAGACATGGTGGTGCATGCCTATAGTACCAGCTTCTCAGGAGGCTGAGGTGGGAGGATCGCTTGAGCCCAGGAGTTAGGCTGCAGTGAGCTATTATCGTGTCACTGCATTCCAGCCTAGGCAACAGCATGAGACCCTGTCTCAAAAAAAGAAACATGGTCAGAAAATAGAAGGGCTCATCCTACCTAAAGATTTTCAGCACTTGGAATGTAGGCTCTGGAGGAACACAAAGGATTTGGAAATTTCTAGAATTTCTCTCTCCTGGTCCTTTCATCATCCTAAGCAGTACCTGAGCCAGGTGTGGTGGCTTATACCTGTAATCCCAGCTCTTTGGGAGGCTGAGGTGGGTAAATCACCTGAGGTCAGAAGTTCAGGACCAGCCTGGTCAACATGGTAAAACCTCGTCTCTACTAAAAATACAAAAATTAGCCGGGCATGGTGACATGCCTATAATCCCAGCTACTGGGAAGGCTGAGGCAGAAGAACTGCTTGAACCTGGGAGTTGGAGGCCACAGTGAGCTAAGATCACGCCACTGCACTCCAGCAAGACCCTTCCTTCAACTAAAAAAGAAAGGAGAAGAAGAAGTACCTGAAAATGGGGTGATTAGGCAGAGAACTGTGAACAGAGAGCTATTTCATCAATCTTGGAGAGATATTCCATCAGTCTTGGTGGGCTTGCCTCTGTCAGCCCACTTCAATCAGAACTTCCTTAGCACCTACTCTGTGCCAATACTGTGCTAAGGGCCGTATCAAGGATAAAAGAAGCCTACGACAAAGTCTTTGACCTCAGGAAGTTTGCCATCTTGTTGAGTGGGTCAAACCTATACACATGAAGGGATTAGAGAGCAAGCCAAGACAAGAATATAATTGGGAATCAAAACTGGTGTATTCTCTACCTAATCTTAGTTTCCTTATGTATCATTTCACAGTTAAATTTACAAAATTATAAGACTTAATCTATCCAGGCACAGTGGGTCATGCCTATAATCCTAGCACTTTGGGAGGCCAAGGTGAATGAACTGCTTGAGCTCAGGAGTTCAAGACTAGCCTGGGCAACATGGCCAAATCCTGTTTCTACTAAATATACAGAAAGTAGCTGGGCATGGTGGCATGTGCCTTAGTCCCAGCTACTTGGGAAGCGGAGGTGAGAGAATCACCTGAGCCTGAAAAGCAGAGGTTGCAGTGAGCCAAGATGGTGACACTGCACTCCAGCCTGGGTGACAGAGTGAGACCCTGTCTTAAAAAAAAAAAAAAATTAATCCTAATTTAAATATATTAAAATCCATTATGGGTCACATTCAAGCATGGCTAAAGTGAAAAGATAGACAATGCCAAGTGTTGAGAAAGTTGTGGAGCAACTGGACCTCTCATACATCAACAATGGGAGAATCAATTGGCAAAATAACTTTGGAAAACTGTTTGGCACAGTCTGTGAATATACGTATAACCTATAATCCAGCGGTTCTAACCCCAGATTTATATCCAACTGAAATCTTTATATCTTTTCACCAAAATACATGTACAAGAATGGTCATAGCAGCACTAGTCATAATAGAACCAAAGTAGAAACAAGCCAAAAGATTATCAATAGTAGAATGGATATGTAGTAAATTCAGAAAATAAGATAACGCAGGGTAGTCCGAATAAACAAAATTTTAGCTACAAGCAACAATATAAATGAGTCTCACCAACATAATATGGAACAAAAGAAACCAGACCAAAAAAAGCTGACAACATATTATATAATCCCATGTATATAAAGCTCAAAAGCAGATAAAATAATTCATTGTAGTAGGACTCAGGATAGGGGTTACCTTTCCTTGGGGATGATATTTATTAAAATGAGGCAAAAGGAGAACTCTAAGGTCCTGGTTTCTTGATCTAGGAGTTGATTATGTGGCCAAGTTCACTCTGAGAAAATACATAGAACTCTTAATGAGTTGCACTCTTTTTTATGGATATTATTTATCGATTAAAAATCCATAGAAGGGTCACATTCATATTTCTTTAAATATTTCTGTTAATGGACTGGGCACAGTGGCTCACACCTGGAATCCCAGCATTTTGGGAGGCCTAGGCAGTGGATTACCTAAGGTCAGGAGTTCAAGACCAGCTTGGCCAACATGGTAAGACCCTGTCTCTACTAAAAATACAAAAATTGGCCAGGCATGGTGGTGTATGTCTGTAGTTCCAGCTACTCAGGAGGCTGAGGTGGGAGAATCACTTGAACCCAGGAGGCAGAGGTAGCAGTGAGCCAAGATTATACCACTGCACTCCAGCCTGGGCGACACAGTGAGATTCCTTTTAAAAAAACAAAAATATTTCTATTAATGGAGAATTGAAGCTCAGATGAGTCGTGGAACTTGACTTCCAATAGTCTTTGAATAGGACCAGAAATTTCATGCTTCCTAGCTCCCTGTTCTGTCACTGATTCTCTAGGCAATTTTAGAAAAACATTATTCCTATTACCTCAATTTCTAAAAATAGCGAAGTTAGCTCTCATTCTTCATTCACCATCATTAGATTTGCCTTTAAGGTGAAATATGTGAAATTGTGCAGCAGTCAATGCTTTTGACACTAAATCAAAATGACAGTTCAAGTCCCTCACCATTTTCATGGCAGGTGACAAAGTCTACTGTACTGTGGGAGTGTGTGATTATTGTCCCACTTTAATCATTATCATGAGGTCATAATTAGCTGATTGGTAAACCAGTGAAGTTTGGGCTCTCTGTCATAAACCTTCACGTGGAAGCCAAGCTCTCTTTTCCCTCCCTCTAAGAGAGAGATGCTTTCTCATACCTTACATGGACGAATTCTTTTGTTCTTAGGAGCCAGGAGAAATAACAAGATTTAGAAATATGAGACAAGAGCTGGTCTTGATGGAAGAAGACCTGCTCCTGATATTTATTGGCTGGAAAATTTTAGATACGTCATCCCATCTCAATTTACTCAATTTGCTTTAAAAATGGGTCTCAACTTACTCATCCTCAGACTTGCAATATTTTGAGCAAACACCACACAGAGATTCAGAGGTGGCTTCACTATGAAGCTAATGGAGCATTATCTGCAGGGTGCCTCACTGTGCAAGCCCCTTCCGAGGCCCTGGGAGGAACTTCAGCTTCTTGTAATCAAATTCGCATTTTCTTCATTAAAAGAACTTTCCCTAAACCTGTCCCTCCACCCCTGAATGTATCCAAATGTCATCAAATTTCTGGCATCAGAGCTCCAGCAACAAGTCAGGACCTAGAGGTTTGTAAATAGGCTTCCTTTGGCAAGCTCAGAGTCCTTCCATCCAGCACAGAAAGTCTGACACTGACATATATTTCTTTTTTTCTTTTTTTTTTTTTTTTGAGACTGAGTCTCAGTCTGTCACCTGGGCTAGAGTGCAGTGGCATGATCTCAGCTCACTGCAACCTTCATTTCCCGGGTTCAAGCAATGCTCCTGTCTCAGCCTCCTGAGTAGCTGGAATTGCAGGTGCATGCCACCACTCCTGGCTAATTTTGTATTTTTAGTAGAGATGGGTTTTCACCATGTTGGCCAGGCTAGTCTGGAACTCCTGACCTCAGGTGATCCACCCTTCTCTGCCTTCCACCACGCTAGGCTGACATTGACATCTCCATGGGCTGCCCTACTCACTTCTCTTTTCCTTACTAGGCCCTGGACCCAGGCTTTCTACAATCCAGGTCCAGCTAATCTTTCCAGTCTCATTACCCACCTTTTCCCTTCTCCATCTCTACTGTCTTCCCTGCACCTGCGCAAAGCCCCACCAACTTGTCCCCATCCTAGCAACACACGAATCTTCTCATGGCTCCATGTTTTTGCACATGCTGTCCTGTGTGTTTTCACTGCTCTTCCCCTTCTTCTGTCAAATTCTTGCTGATCCCGCATGCTCTTTTTTTTGAGATGGAGTCTTGCTCCGTTGCCCAGGCTGGAGTGCAGTGACATGATCTTGGCTCATTGCAATCTACACCTCCCAGGTTCAAGCAATTCTCCTTTCTCAGCCTCCCGAGTAGCTGGGAATGCAGGTGCCTGCCACCATGGCCAGCTAATTTTTTATTTTTAGTAAAAACAGGGTTTCACCATGTTGGTCAGGCTGGTCTCACATTCCTGACCTCAGGTGATCCACCCACCTTGGTCTCCCAAAGTGGTGGGATTACAGGCATAAGCCACTGCGCCTGGCCCTCATGCTCTTCAAAGCTGAAATCTCTCATCCTCCTCCTCTGACTGTGGCTCCCATAACTCTCTTAAGGCACTGATCCCATTCTGTTATTCACTTACATGTTTGTCTTCCCGCTGTGGCCCACCCGACGCTGGATTTATGAATTCCTTGAAAACATGCCCTGTTCACGTCCTGCATTATCTTGTCCCTACTCCAGTACCTAGCACAATGCCAAGTAGTGAATCAATGGATGGTGACCCCACTAACACTCAGTAGAACAGGAGGATTTGAGGTGATCAAATAAAAATTTTAGCTGAATTAAATTTAAAGGAGTTTAACTGAGCAAAGAACAATTCGGGAATCGGGCAGCCTTCTGAGTCAGAATAGGCTCAGAGATGGCAGTGCAGCCACACGGTAGAAGAAGGTTTATAGGCAGAAAAAGGAAAGTGACATACAGGAAATGGAAGTGAGGTACAGAAACAGCTGCATTGATTACAGCTCAGCATTTACCTTATTTGAACAAGGTTCAAACAGTTTGCTACTGATTGGCCAAAACTCGGTGACTGGCAAAAGCGTAGGCTGTAATCTCTTTACTCCTCCGTTTGCTACAGTTCACGACATACAGAAAAACCTTTAAGCCTAACTAAAAAATGTAAGGAGGCAGCTTGAGGCTAAACTTAATTTAACAGAGGAGACGTCTAATTTTGCCAACATACCTCCAAACATGTAATACATGTATTATTTTTTTAACAGATACATCCCAGCGAGCCCAATGCCTAGCACATACTCAGTGTTCAATAAGTGGCTGTTAATTACATGATCCTGTGCCAACCCCAGGCAAAGCTTGTGAGCCCTGTTAGACAGCACCCCTGCTCCTGGGGGGGGCTAGGATCCAACAGTTATCATAAACAAAACAACTAGATAACTTCAAATAGTAAGAGTTATGAAGACAGTTTTAAAAAACAATGGATAGAGGAAGGCAGTTACTGTGGGCGGGACATAAGGAATGACCACTATGACAAGTAAATGATGAATGAATCTTGTCCTGGGGGTTGCTCAAAAACAAGAACAAAATTGTCTGGCTCTCTAGGAGGTGTGGGTTTGGAGAAGAGGCAGACCTGGGCTGGTTAGGGCTTGTTCCCTTGGAAAAACAAAGCAAAACGCTTCCTGAAGCCGCAGCCGGAAGCAAAGCTTTTCCAGTGCAGTCCCAGACCATCTGTCTGTCAGACCCCTGGATGATGGAGTTGGTCTCGGTGTTTACTAAACAAACCAATGAGGTTATCCCATCAAGATCTGAAAGAGAAGCACAAAAAATTAGCATAAATACAAGGCCACCTATTCAATTAAAGTTGTAAACCAGGGCAGCTAGAAAGCTGAATATAAAACAGTCAGTGAGAGTTTTAATAGAAGGGAGTTACATAACTTGAGACATGTTTGAGACTCAAACAAAGGCATTCTTATCTCAAGATTAAAGGAAGGAAGGAAGGAAGACCAGCAACACTTTCCTATAAACTTTCTACCAACAATGAGACTCAGTAGTTGGGAACTGGGCGGGGACAGAAGCCTCCAGAGCTAATCATTCCTTTGGGTAAATTAGGATGTCCTCTGTGTAAGGTGTGGCTCCCTGGAGGTGGAGTCACTGGCTTTCAAAATCATCACCATTTCACATCCCAGGAACTGCTCCAGTTGGAAGCAACCTCTGAGACCATATGGCCAACCCCCTCCTGTTATGGATAAGAAACACTAAAGGTCATTCAGCTACTTACTGCAGAACAGGGACTAGAACCCTTGTGGTCCAGGCCAGCGCCACTTCCACCCCTGTGCCTGCACCTTCACACACATCCACGGACCAGCTGCCATCAGCCCACAGCTGGGAGGGCAACTGAGTATGGCCCCTCCAACCAATTTGTTGGTGCTAGACTTGACCCTCCTTCCTGAAGCCTTCCCTTCCTTCCTTTCTTTTCTTTTTTCTTCCTCTCTTCCTTCAGCCTCTTTTCTTCTTTGACCTACATCTATGTCCCCATCCCACTGGTGGCAAAAAGAGACCCTAAGCCTTGTTTTAATTTACCAGTGGCACTGGAAGACATTGGGATCTGGGGACACAATATTTTCTCCAGGCCAACTCCTGGAAGAGGTCAACTCCCTCTTCTCTGTCTCTTCCAGCCTGAGCCTTGAGAATCAGTGCCAGAACAAGAAGCTAAGCAGCATGAAATTCCTGATCTTAGTCAAAGACTGTTGGAAGTCAACTTTACAGCTGTTGTGGGCTTCAACTCTCCACTAACAGAAATCTTTAAGGAAGTGTTAATGCATTTGTAGCATTTGAGGGTGATCCTTCTATGAATGGTTCACCAAAAAACTATTTCAGGAAAAACTCTCCACAAAATAATCACATTTTTGTAGGGTATTCCTTAAGACTCAACAACTTTCAATCAGACACAAAGTCCTAATAGTAGACATATTAAAAAGAGAAATACATGGAGACAGGACCTTCCTGATCCCCTTTAGATCATAACTTTGAGCAGTCCAGTCTACTTCAGGTGGCTCACAGGGGAAATTGGAACTGCCCAACTCCCCTACACCACCATCAGTGAGCAGAGTCCATTCCTAGTGTCCATCACTTGCCCTGGCAGGGGAACTATATATTTTTTTCTTTGAGATGGAGTCTTGCTCTGTCACCCAGGCTGGAGTACAGTGGCGCAATCACGGCTCACTGCAACCTCCACCTCCCAGGTTCTAGCAATTCTCCTGCCTCAGCCTCCCAAGTAGTAGCTGGGACTACAGGTACATGCCACCATGCCAGGCTAACTTTTGTATTTTTAGTAGAGACGGGGTTTCACCATGTTGGCCAGGCTGGTCTCAAACACCTGACCTCAAGTAATCCACCTGCCTCGACCTCCCAAAGTGCTGGGATTCCAGGCATGAGCCGCTGTGCCCGGCCGAAAACTCTTGAGTATCAGGAACATTTCCCTTGCTGTGGTCTGAGGTCACACCCTCTGGTGCTGTCCTCCTTGGGGATATACAACACTATCATACCCCATTTCTTCTTGTTATAGATGAAGGGGAAGAAAAAGATAAAACCAGACACAGCTCAGAAATTCTGGCACACAAATGAGAAAAGAACTACTTCTTAGACACCTGTGCCAGGTAGGTGGGTGGATTATAGATTGAAATCCAGCAGAATGTGGTCCAAACCGGTTCTACAGACAATGAAGTAGACCTTTGTTTGGGGGACCTGCCAGGCCAGGTTGAAGTTGGAGGCAGGCTCTTCCAGCATTGCTAAGCTCCCAGAAGTGTTGGGATTACACAATCCCTCGCTGGATGTACAGGCAGAACTGGCAGGCTCACTGGAACAGAACAAAGCCTTGGGAGAGAGGTTTTTTTTTTTTTTTTCCTGCAACTCTGCCAGCATCCCTAAGTATTCTGGCTCTAGATTTGGAGATTTTAAATGACAAAATGATAGGTCTAAAATTTATTTTGCTGCTCCGAAGAAAACTGTAAGACTCTTTACGGGCTAGAGAACTTTAAAGTCTTAGTTGTGAATAACTGACTTCTCCAAAATTCTGCAAGGTCAACAAAGCATGCCACAGAGAATGAAAATTTGCGTTTCTATGGGGCCAGCTCCTGCGCAGCTCCATTTCTCTTTCTCCAGCCATGATTGTCTTAAATTTGCATTGAAATAAAGGGCACCAGCATCAAACTGGGTGGCTGTTGCTGGGTTGTTTTGCATTTTTCCATCATCTTATTTGGAAAGCAAGGAGTCCTTTTTCATTCTTTTGGGCTTCCTCCAAGTGGAATGGTCTTTTAGATCTAGCCTCTTTTGGGGTAAGTAATGGGCCCAAGAGAAAACATAGAGTGAGTGTGAGCATGTGTTTAAATTTTCTAGTGCTGTTTTTAGAGCAATTCAAGAATGAAATCTCCCCAGGGTGCCCAACTGCTCTCAGAATGCAAACACACACAAACAGAGAGGGAGATGGGATGCTTTAAACAGAGAGGGAAGCTCCTCTTCAGGGACAACCAAAGCTTGGGCCTGGTAGCTTACTTCTTTTCCTTTTTTTTTTTTTTTTTTTTGAGATGGAGTCTCACTCTGTCGCCCAGGCTTGCGTGCAATGGCACAATCTCACTGCAACCTCCACCTCCTGGGTTCAAGCAATTCTCCTGTCTCAGCCTCCTGAGTAGCTGGGATTACAGGTGCCTGCCACTATTGCCTGGCTAATTTTTGTATTTTTAGGAGAGATGGAGTTTCAGCATATTGGCCAGGCTGGTCTCAAACTTCTGACCTCAGGTAATCCACCCATATTTCTCCCATAGTGCTGGAATTACAGCTGTGAGCCACCGTGCCCAGCCAGGCCTGGGGGCTTCTGATTGCACTTCTATAAACCACCATCTGCCTTTACTGAGTGTAGCCAAAGGAAGGTACCATAGCACATCTCCATGGTGTTTCCTTATGGATGTTGTTGAAAACCTGGTGTATTCATTATTCAAGATCATCTTTATGAGGGTTCTCAAGATAAACATCGTTTTGGTCCTGATACCAAGGATAGACATACTTTTCTTGAGCAATTATGTTACCTTTCCGGATTTTACAAGATGTGCAAGCAGTCTTCAGAACCCAGCCACATACTGTAGATAGATTTCCACCCAGATCCTAGCTTCAAGAGGCCTGATCCCAGTCCAAAAGCAAATCCTTGTATCTGAGTTTCTTTTGACATATCATTCATTCAATAATAAATCTTTTCTTTTTTTTTTTTGAGACAGGGTCTTACTTTGTTTCCCAGGCTGGAGTGTGGTGGCATCATCATAGTTCACTGCAGCCTTGGACACCTGACCTCAAGCAATCTTCCTGTCTTGTCCTCCCAAAGGGCTGGGATTACAGGATTGAGCCACTGTGCCCAGCCCATTCACTTAATCTTTCATATGACAAATATATATAAAGTACCCATTACGTGGCAGGGGATATAGTTGTGAACATGACAGGCAAATCCTTATTTTCACAGAGTTTGCAATCTAGTGGGGTTTGCTCTGCTGGATACACTTGAATTTGTAGATATGCTCATGAAATTAGTGAAACTGCCTTTGCAAAAAATATAACTAAGGAAATCATGACAGTGAAAGACATCAACCTAACTGACTCCATATTGCTTTTTTTAAAATTTTATTTATTTTTTGTTTTTCTTTTTTTTTTGAGACAGAGTCTTGCTCTGTTGCCAGGCACCAGGCTGGAGTGCAGTGGTGCAATCTCAGCTCACTGCAACATCCACCTCCCAGGTTCAAACAATTCTTCTGCCTCAACCTCCCAAGTAGCTGGGACTACAGGCACTTGCCACCACACCCAGCTAATTTTTGTATTTTAGTAGAGATGAGGTTTCACTATGTTGGCCAGGATGGTCTTGATCTCTTGACCTCGTGATCCACCCACCTTGGCCTCCCAAAGTGCTGGGATTACAGGAGTGAGCCACTGTGCCAGGCCAACTGACTCCATATTGTTTCTAACCTTTAAATTGCCCTTGTTTATTCCTGGGCACAGGCCAAACTAACCTTGGGAAGGAATTTAGTTTATGGTTTGACTCCGAAACAAAATCGATAATAGTCCTTTCTGAAAAGACCCCCTTCTTGCCTTGGGACCCATCTGCCTTTACAGGACTAACAAATTAGCTTCGAGATTAGGAATTAGGGGTCATTCAGCCTCTGGCTGCAAAAGTCTGAACCTCCCCCAAATTGCTCCTGGGAATAACATCATTATTGTAAAACCTAAGATCAGTGCTTGAGATATTTTGCAGACCCTGCACTTGATGGATCAACTGACACCACCCAGATTATAATCTGGGTCAACCAGGAACAAAAGACAGCAAGAAAAACTCACTTCGACCCTATATGAATCCATTTCTAAACTGACCAGTCAGCACTCTCAACTTCCCAAGCCCCTACCCGCCAAATTATCTTTAAAAACTCTGATCTCTGAATGCTTGGGAGACTGATTTGAGCAATAAAACTCTGGTCTCCCACACAGCTGGCTCTGCATGAATTACTCTTTCTCTATTGCAATTCCCCTGTCTTGATAAATCAGCTCTGTCTAGGCAGCAGGCAAGGTGAACCCATTGGGCGATTACATTAGCAAATAGCTAAAGTGGAAACCTCAGAGAAAGACTAGAAGACCAAAATGACTAAAACAACACAGGTATGAGTCAGAGTGATTAAGACGTTTAGAAAAAGTGAAAGAATTATATTCCTATTAGCTGTGTGATATTGAGCAAACGACAACCTCTTAGTCTCAGTATAATCTAGAAAATGATGATGCCACAGAGGTTTATAATGAGAAATACATGAGATAATATGAATTAAGCTCATCACACAGTGCCTCCTTATATCACTTGCTCAATAAATACTGGCTCTCACTACTTTTATTCCAGGAGCATCAAGAGGAGAAAGGCCTTTTGCATGACCTGTTCAGCCTGGTGTCAGAAAGGGGAATGTGGGGAGAAGCAGGGTTGCCATTCTGTAGAGGCCATGCCCATGGATGTCACCCCAAGTCCTAGTATTTCCAATAGAATCATACCTAAGCTGTCTTTATTTTTTTCCCTTCCATCTCAATAATTCTAATCATAATCCTCATGTGCACCCCCTATTTTGGCTAGAAGGTAATTTCCATTTAACCTTTCCATTTTACTGATAAGCGTAGTTTTCATCTTGGTCAATTGTTCAAGAGTTAGCATAAATAGAAACTCCAGGCCTTCTCACTCACATCTCATGTTTTTCTGTTTTTGTTTTGAAGAAAGGGGGAAATCAATTTGCTTTTTATGTTTGGCAGTGGTAAGCAGTGTCACATGCCATGAATAAAGACCTAAATGATACATGTTCTAATCTTGGAGTTCCTTGCAACTAGCTTTGGGATTACTCACTAAAGTCCCTAGGTGGATGCCTCATTAAATGTGACACCTAAATGACTGACCTAGAATTCTGAGATGTACAAGAGGAGGAAGGAAGAAGAAAAGTTCCAAGGACATGGGTCTCCTTTGGTTCACATTCCAGCCTCAATGAATGGCCCACTTCTGTTTGAAAATTTTGAATCTTGATCTTGAATGTACAATACAGGCAATGAAAGCCATGAATATGTTAAATCAAGAAGATCCCCAAATCCCAGGATCTTGAAAACTTCACCTTCTGTACTTCATCATACCATTAGCCCACACCCACACTCATTTCTCCATCTATCCTCACCATTCATGATCTTGAAGAACCTTCTCCAAGGCCAAGCACAGAGAGTTCTATAAACAAAGTGGTAAGTGAGAGCAAACATCCACACGCCCCAAACTGGGCCCCTCCCTACAGTTGAGAGATGGTTAAAGGAAATGGCCTTACTGTGTAAAAACCAAGAAGGGATAGGAGATAATGGAGAAATAGCAGAACTGTAATTTCTGCTCATCTAAGATGATCAGACCAGTGTCATAAACAGAAGAGGAAGGAATGGTTCTATGAGTCCCAACTTCAGACCCTCATGCCCTTATTCTCCATAGGCCTTAGAGCACAAATGAGCTACACATAACATGTCCTCTGTTATCAAACAGGCCAACCAAAAGATGGCCTCTCTCAGCCAGCTGAGCTCATGTACCTTGGAGCAGTGTACCAGGGAGCTAAACATATTCACTATCTCGCTGCAGTCTAAAGCTTGGAGAAATTCCTTTTAGTTCAATGTACTAGAAGTCAAAGGTCAGGCCGCCAATCCTAGGTAACCTCTGTAAGCATTTGGCAGAGATCTCTGAGCATGGACCTGAGCCTAAGTGTTCAAGTATAAAGGAAGGGGAGAAACTAGTCCCAGGCAACAGGCCTCTGCATTCTCCAGCACCTTCTGCTCTTCCGGTGGCTCTGAAGTTGGTGAGAGCAGTATTGTGTCCTGTACTTCCAGTCTACTAGAAATTACATTAGATGGTTCTATGGCCTACTTTTTAGCCTAATGAAATGGCAAAACCTACCAGGTGTGTATCATCTTATTCTGCCTCCATTCTCCTGTGGATGAAACCAGACTTACCTGAACTAAACAGATTATATTATAAAAAAAACTCTGGGAAATCTCAAAGAGTATTATCATGGGCCCCTCCCTACAGTTGAGAGATGGTTTAAAAAAATGGCCTTACTTTGTAAAAACCAAGAATGGATAGGAGATAATGGAGAAATAGCACTTAAATGATCTTATAGCTGCTACAGACTTTGCTTTTTGAATGCAGAATATGTACGAATTTTTTTCATATCCAAAGCTCTGGGAGTCTCTTTATTAGCATACTTTAACCACTGTGTATTCTAATTAAGTGTGAATGTAGCCCTAACTGACTCTCTTGGTATTACCCCAATCAGAGATCACGAAAAATTGTTACGGCACCCAAGTATTGAGTGTCTACTATGTAGAGGTCAGGAAATGTGTCAGGGACTTTACATGTTATTTTGTTTCATCACCACGATAGCTCTGTAGAAGCAGCTTTAGTTTACAGCTGCTCAATCTAAAATGCAAAGAGGATAACATACGTAAGAACACAGGTGCAAGTGGTAGAACTCGATTGCACACTCCGCTGTGTCTGGCTCCAAATACAGTGACATGACACCCTTCTTTGTTGAGTAGGAACAGTCAGTGGAGGGAAACTCCTTTTACTTTACTTTCTCCATAAAAACATTGGAAGGAATTCATGGAGCCTTCTTTCAATAAAATGCTCATGGTGTCCACAAGATGATTCCACTCTACTCCACACCAGTGACACTTTATTTGGGGTGTTGTGAATACTTGTAAAAGCCACAATTTTTTTTTTCTTTAACAGAGTCTTGCTCTGTCACCCAGGCTGGAATGCAGTGGCATGATCTTGGCTCACTGCAACCTCTGCTTCCAGGGTTCAAGCAATTCTTGTGTCTCAGCCAGGATTCCTAGTAGCTGGGGTTACAGGTGCCTGCCACCATGCCTGGCTAATTTTTTTAATTTTTAGTGAAGACAGGATTTCCCCATGTTGGCCAGCCTGTTCTTGAACCTCAAGTGTTCTTGACCTCAAGTGATTCACCTACCTCAGCCTCCCAAATGCTGGGATTACAGGCATGAGCCACCATGCCCGGCCAAAGCTACAATTTCTTTTTTAATTTAAAAAAATTATACTTTTTTTTTATTTAAAAAAGAAAAATCCACTCTTCAGTTGTTCCTCATAATCCTTATTTTATTTATTTATTTATTTTTAAAGACAGGGTTTCACCATATTGGTCAGGCTGGTCTCGAACTCCTGACCTTAGGTGATCTGCCTGCCTCAGCCTCCCAAAGTGCTGGGATTACAGGTGTGAGCCACTGTGCCCGGCCAAAGCTACAATTTAATAGGAATCCTGGCAAAGGAAGTTGACAAGACAAAGTGGGTCTGAAAATGCAAGGAACTGTTGAAGTGTAATTAGCTCATTAGAAAGAAAAAAAAAAGAGGCTGGGCACAGTCGCTTATGCCTATAATCCCAGCACTTTGGGAGGCCAAGGCAGGTGGATCACCCGAGGTCAGTAGTTCGAGACCAGTCTGACCCACATGGAGAAACTCCATCTCTACTAAAAATACAAAATTAGCCGATCATGGTGGCACATGCCTGTAATCCCAGCTACTCCAGAGGCTGAGGCAGGAGAATCACTTGAACCCAGGAGATGGAGTTTGCAGTGAGCCGAGATCCCACCATTGCACTCTAGCCTGGGCAACAAGAGTGAAACTCTGTCTCAAAAAAAAAAAGATGGGAAACGGGAGAAACAACCCGACTGTCTCAATATTTGAAAAGCTGTAACGTAGAAGAAATGGATTTTGTTCATTCATTTCTCACACATCTCTCAGACACCAAACATGGGCCAGATACTTGCTAGGCATTGGAGAGCAGCTAGAAAGAAGTCAAATGTGCCTGCACAGCATAGCAAGAAAAACAGAAGTAAAAAAGCATTGCAAGTGTAGTGATTTCTGCAAGGTATAAAAGGGAGGCAAGAAAAAGTCATTGTTCCTACTCCCTGAGGTACAGTAACACTGAATGAATTTTTTGTTTTTTTGAGATAGAATTTCGCTCTTGTCACCCAGGCTGGAGTGCAGTGGCACAATCTCGGCTCACTGCAACCTCTGCCTCCTGGATTCAATCAGTTCTCCTGTCTCACCTCCTGAGTAGCTGGGACTACAGGCACACACCACCACACCTAGTTAATTTTTGTATTTTTAGTAGAGATGGGGTTTCACCATGTTGGCCAGGCTGGTCTTGAACTCCTAACCTCAGGTGATCCACCCGTCTCAGCCTCCCAAAGTGCTGGGATTACAGGTGTGAGCCACCGCACCTGGCCAAACACAGAACGACTCTTATGGGTGAAATATCAATAAGGCAAAAATGAAAGGGAGGCAGATTTCAGGGCAGAGTAAGAAAAGCTGTCCTGAGTTCCCAACAATGAGACAGGTGTCAGGAAGAAGTGAGTTCCTGTCAGTGGGAGGGTTCCATTGGTGGCCAACTGACCACCTGCCAGACACATTCCACAAGGGATTCCCTCATAGGAGAGGAGGTTAGCATAAGCACTCTCTACCAGCACAGATGCTGGAGTCCCAGAGTCCTGGACTTCATCTCAACAGAGTGAACGAAAGTTCTCTGAAAGAGGGCCATTTTTCAACAATGCCGTTTGGCTCCTCCGGTGTGCTACTGTCCAACAATTCAGTAGAGCTGTCCAGTCTACAGAAAAGAAGGCAAGGGGCAACTCAATCCCAACTAAACGATATCCACTTACCTTTAGCAGATGAGTGAAACCTCCCCAACCCACTGTTAATAAACACTTGGGTGAGGGAGAACTTACTGGGTAAAAACTGTAGCATCTGGAACTTATAGTTAGCTGTGCCTCCTGGCAACAGTTTTTGGATGGAGAGAAATGTTTTTAGGAACCCAGTCTAACATTGCTCTGCACCATGCATTCCAGAGACCACCCTTTCTCACCTCCTCAGCCTTGCCTTCAGAGGCAAGAATGGTTGCGTGCTCATCATGGATCCATTCTGGTAGAATGATAAGAAAGAATGCTCTTGTTTTCTATGATAAAGCCTCCATTTTCCGTTTTCATGCTGAGGCAAGTAGCTGCAAGCCTGAGAGATTTATTATTTTGTGACTTAGGCCAATTTTGGAAGCTTGCAACTTTGAATCAAACTAGGAATGTGAAAAAAAGCAAAAAAAAAAAGAAAAAATGTACAAACTTAGCAAGCCAGTGTGGAAAACTCAGAAGATAAAAAATATATCTCCTTTGACTAAATTATTCAAGTTGGCAACATCCCACTTCACAGATCAATTACTCATTTAATCATAATGCCTTATAGCCACGTGGCACTTCAGGGACAGCTTACAAAGCATGTTCTTGCTTATTATCTCCTAGCTAGCTCTCCCAGCAGTCCTCTGCAGTGGGTATGGCTGGTGCTATCACAGAGCAGGTGTTGGATTATGAACCAGAAGAATCAGCCTTTATCTCCAGCCACCTCTTTAACTGATGTCCTTGCGCAATTTCACTTAAGTTCTCAACCTCAAATTTCTCTTCTGTCCAAGAGAAGCTGAAACACCCAGAGACAGATGAAGCTCACAAAGCTTCAGATTCAGGGCCTGCCACTTGCACAGGTTGTGAACCTAATTTTGAATTCGTTGTTTTGTGTTCTTGTCCTTAAACAGGGCTCCCCAAATTACAATTTCAGGCCACACAAAACCTAGATAAAATAATATTATACCTCCTCAGCCTAATTCTAGGAAGCCAAAATACAACAGGCGTCTCTATGACCTCAGCTCTGCCCCGTGGCCTGTATTGGTCATTATGGATCCCCATGTCACAGGTGAACTCTGTTGGTGCCCCTCCTGGATGGCTGCAAAGGGCTCACAGCTGGCCTCTTCTCCAGAGAAGCGCTCTCAGCTGCACAAGAGCCCCTCATCCTGGAGCGTGCACCACCACTCCCATCCAGGATAGCCAACCAATTCCTGATGGACGGGGAGTGAGCCCCTATATGCAAGGCTGCACCCCTGCTTGAAGGTGGAGCAACTCTGTGGGGCAAGTCATGTCCTTAGGGGTTAGATTGAAGCTAGACTCCTTCTGGGATCACATTCTTGCTTAGTTCCTCTCCATGTCTCGTTCTGTTTCACTCACCCCTTTCCCCTACAGCGCTGCCCCACTAAGATGTGCTCCTGAAGCCTCACCTGGGGATCAGCTTCTAAGGCACCCAAGCTGAGACAGAATAAGAAGAGTGCCATTTATTTCCTATGTTAAAGACTGTCCAGTTCACTTTCAAACGTAGTCAAAGAGCCACAAGCCTCCAAAAACCCCTTGCAGCTCAGGTTATGGTGGAGATGGGGGTGTATATATTCTGCAACCAGCAACTTGGTCTGAGATCCATCCTGGGCCCCAAACAAAGTCCACCAATTAAGAGTTTTAAGTACCTTCAGGGCTGGGCGTAGGGGCTCACGCATGTAATCCCAGCATGTTGGGAGGCTGAGATAGGTGGATCACGAGGTCAGGAGTTCAAGACCAGCCTGGCCAACATAGTGAAACCCCATCTCTACTAAAAATACCAAAAAATTACCCAGGTGCAGTGGTGGGCGCCTGTAATCCCAGCTACTCAGGAGGCTGAGGCAATTGAGTTCAATTGCTTGAACCTAGGAGGCAGAGGTTGCAGTGAGCCAAGATTATGCCACTGCACTTCAGCCTGGGAGACACAGAGGGACTCCATCTCAAAAATACAAAATAATTAAAAAAAAAAAAAAACAGTACCTTTGGAATAATACATTTCAGAGGCTGAAGGAGGAAGAGCTATTTTATAAAACCCTACACTGTGACCAACCACCCTAGTATCTTCTCAGAATCTTTAGCTTTGGGTGTTAGGAAGGGCACCAAAAGATAAGAAAAGAATGAACAGTAGCATCGTGTCCCTTTTAATCATTCTCTTGGCACCTTCTACCTGCATGAGATTTATAGCTAGTTATTTGTCCTGGCTAAATAGAAGAGGAATCAAAGAGCTCTCCAATGTTGTCCATCAGTTTAAAGACAGAGTTTAGGAGTAAAGGGATTTAGAGCCTGCTTGTGTCTCACCCCATACTCAGTTTGTGACTTTCAATTAGTCATCACCCTTCAGCACCCCCATGTGAAGCATGGAGATTTACTTCCACATCTCACAAAGACCAAAGATCCTGAAAAGGATCATCATAACAGCAAGACCGCCATCCATAAGAGAGACATAATTTTTAAAAATTAAAAAAGATAGGCTGGGCATGGTGGCTCATGCCTGTAAGCCCAGCACTTTAGGAGGCTGAAGTGGATGGATCATGAAGTCAGGAGTTCAAGACCAGCTTGACCAACATGGTGAAACCCCATCTCTACTAAAAATATAAAAACTAGCCAGGCATGGTGGCAGATGCCTGTAATCCCAGCTACTTGGGAGGCTGAGGCAGGAGAATCACTTGAACCCAGGAGGCAGAGGTTGCAGTGAGCAGAGATTGCGCCACTGTACTCTAGCCTGGGTAACAGAGTGAGACTTCATCTCAAAAAAAAAAAAAAAAAAAGATAAAGACAGAGCCTTGCTACATTGACCAAGCTGTTTTCGAACTCCTGGCCTCAAGCAATCCTCTTGGCTCAGCCTCCCAAAGCACCGAGATTACAGGTGTGAGCCACTGCCCCTGGCCAGGACATAATTTTTTAATCATCAAAAAGAACACACAAGAAATTCCTCAGGAAAGGGAATAAAATGTGAGGCAGGAAGGAAATATTCATTACTCAGGCAGGTGCTTGCTCTCTAGACTCTTACCCTGAGGCATCTGGAGATAACTAATCCTCTATCTGCTTCTATTAAAGAGATAGGTATGGGCTTTGCAGGCAAACTATGAGGATCTAGGACAAATCCAGGGTCATCTTTCAAGGGAGGGAGCAGCAGGTAGGCTTGATAAACTTCAGATTTCAGAATCAGCCTACAAGAATTTGGGAAAGACTGATTCAGAGACTGGGGCCCATGGAACTCACCCAAGTGAGGCTCCCAATGCGCTATGTGAACCCGAGCAGAACCACTGCTTTTCTGAGCCAGCAGCTTTCTGTGGACTCTTGGAACTGATCTCAGGATGTGGCAGCCTTGAACTTGAGTGGGGAGCAAAATAACTGTATGTGGCTTAAATTGCTTGCTATTCATTTCCTCATGTCTCCTTTACTCATCTTTCAAGGCTGGTGTCAGATTCAGATTGAGGCTCTGATGTAAACTGTGAAGTAACAAATGTAAATGTAAGATAATGGTATCTGTGGAAATAAATACCAAAGAGAGTGAAGAGAAATGCTCTTAAGAATTGAAAGAAAGGAGGCCGGATGCAGTGGCTCACACCTGTAATCCTAGCACTTTGGGAGGCCAAGGCGGGAGGATCACAAGGTGAGGAGTTCAAGACCAGCCTGGCCAATATGGTGAAACCCCATCTCAATTAAAAATACAAAAGTTAGCGGGGCATGCTGGTGGGTGCCTGTAATCCCAGCTACTCAGGAGGCTAAGGCAGGAGAATTTTTTGAAGTCGCGAGGCGGAGGTTGCAGTGAGCTGAGGTTGCGCCACTGATCTCCAGCCTAGACGACAGAACAAGACTCTGTCTCAAAAAGAAAAAAAATACTGGTAACTAGGTACTTTATAAAGGAAAAAGTTTAATTGAGTCACAGTTCTGCATGGCTGGGAGGCCTCAGGAAACTTACAATCATGGCAAAAGAAACCTCTTCACAGGGCAGCAGGAGAACGAGTGCCCAGCAAAGGGGGAAAGCCCCTTATAAAACAATCAGATCTCGTGAGAACTAACTCACTATCACTAGAACACAATGGGGAAAACTGCCCCTATGATTCAGTTATCTCCACCTGGTCTCTCTCACACATGTAGGGATTATGGAAACTACAATTCAAGATGAGATTTGGGTGGGAACACAGACAAACCATATCACCTACTGTTGAGGGGGAGGTGAAGAGTCCCATGCCCAGTGTTCCCAGCAAGAAAAAATCTGTCTACAGGAGTGTGCACCTGTGTCTCCCTATCACAAGCCACTGCATGTGGCCCATCTGTCTTCCTGTTCTCTGCCATGACCTCTGGTTCCAATTACCTTTCCAGCTCTCTATCCTTCCATGAACACTGGTGGCATTGGCTGGGGCTCTGTTTGTTCTAGTCTCTTTCCCAGGACAGATGGATGCTTGAATAAATATGTTGGATACAAACAGGCACTCAAACTCTCCTTAGAAATCCCATTTTGTGCCCTGCATGTTCAGCCCAGATAGAATCCCCACGGACCAGACCAGCTGGATCAGACTCAGCTTTACCCTCGCTTAGTGGTTTGGACCACAGTTCCCCCTCCTGAGGAGGAGGGGTCTGCGGCCATTCTCCCCAGCTCTCTCCCCTCCACTCCAAGTCAATATTGGTTGCAATTAGCTCCCTCCTCCTCATTAGGAGCCCATAGGACTGATAATGACCATTTTTAATATCTTTTTCTAAAAATATCAGCAAAAACAAGAAAGGCACAAGATAAAAGGCTCAAAGGAAATATGAAGCACATAGTTTTAAATGTTTCATCCTTCAAAGGAAGAATCAAAGATAATTGAAATATTAGTGAAGGAAGTACAGGTAGATAAAAATATGTATTTACATATTAGTATGCTGACCCTTGGTGGGGGGAATTTTCAATTTTAAAACTTAGCTGATAAAATGATAAAGCTTGCAAAACCCAGGATGCCTCTGAAATAAACATTCCTTGTATGTGCTGCACAAATTATTATGATTTTATAGTGTATAAACATTGTTGATGTACTGGGTGTGATGGTTAATTTTGTGTCAACCTGACTGGGCCACAGGGTACCCAGATATGGTCAAACATTATTTTGGATGTGAGAGTGTTTTTGGATAAGACTAACATTTAATTTGATAGACTGAGTGATATGGTTTGGATCTGTGTCCCTACCCAAATTTCATGTCAAATTGTAATCCCCAATGTTGGAGGTGGGGCCTGGTGTGGAGTGATTGGATCTATGGACAGATTTCTCCCTTTGGTGCTATTCTTGTGACAGAGTTCCCAGGAGATCTGGTTGTTAAAAGTGTGGGGGGGGCTGGGCATGGTGACTCATGCCTGTAATCCCAGGACTTTGGGAGGCCAAGGCAGGTGGATCATGAGGTCAGGAGTTCAAGACCAGCCTGACCAACATGGTGAAACCCCATCTTTACTAAAAATACAAAAATTAGCTGGGAGTGGTAGCACACGCCTATAATCCCAGCTACTCCAGAGGCTGAGGCAGGAGAATTGCCTGAACCTGGGAGGCAGAGGTTGCAGTGAGCCAAGATCATGCCACTGCACTCCAGCCTGGGCGACAGAGTGAGACTTCATCTCAAAAAAAAAAAGTGTGTGGGACCACCCCCCTCCCTCTTGCTCCTGCTCTAGACAGGTAAGACGGGCTTGCTTTCCCTTCACCTTCCATCATGATTCTAAGTTTCCTGAGGCCTTCCTAGAGGCTGCTATGCCTCCTGTACACCCTGCAGAATGGTGAGCCAATAAACCTCTTTTCTTTATAAATTACCAGTCTTTATATTTCTTTATAGCAGTGAAAGAATAGACTAATACACTGAACACAGCAGATTCCCGTCTGATGTTTAATCAGTTGAAAGACTGAAGAGAACAAAAGTTTGACCCTCCCCTAAGTGAGAGAGGAACTCTTCTGCCTGACTGCCTTTGAACTGGGACATTGGTTTTTTTCCTGCCTTCAGACTTAAACTGAAACATCAGTTCTTCTTGGATCTCAAGCCAAATGGCCTTCAGACTGGAGCTACACTATCAGCTCTTCTGGTTCTGAGGCCTTTGCACTTGAACTGGAACTACATCATTGGCTCTCTTGGGTCTCTAGTTTGCTGAATCACCCTGCAGACCTTGGGACTTGCCAGCCTCTAAAACTGTGTGAGCCGGTTTCTTTACACACACACACACACACACACACACACACACCCTACTAGTTCTGTTTCCCTGGAGAACCCTGACTACCACACTGGGTCATCCTCAAATAAGCACAAAGCAGATATTAAGCTGTTGGGCCAGAGTGAAATTGTTTCTGCTCTTCATCTAAGAGTTTGCAAATTGGTGGTGCCATGACTGTTTCCAAGCCGCATCAGGTAGGAGTAGACTTGGAGGGACGGAGTAAGAGTGGAGTGCCCCTTGACCTCAAAGCATTGTGCCTGGAGACAAGAGGAGTAATCTGGGGCACCCAATGCCAAGTGAGGCTGGTTGCAAACAAAGTGGCAGTTGATAAAAAGCAGCTTCAAGAGCTTGGACTGGAAATTCAGGAAGCCAAGCAGAAAGACAGAGGTGGGAACAGAGATGGGAAACTGTCCATTAGGAGAGTGGCTGGAGTAGCTTTCAATAAGGCCCCTGCGGCCTGGCATGGCCAGGAAGGAAGCCATGTAGGCATCAAGTGGATCTGCATATTTCTCTTTCTCCAGGAGCCCATGCAGGAAGTCCCAGAGGTGAAGGGAGACTGAGAGCATGCCTGTTTGTAATGCCAGTTTATCTGCCAGTTGGAAAGCAGACAAGGACTTTCTCCTGCAGTCATAACTCAATCTACTGATCTCTAAAATTCATCATTCTTGTAGCCGGCAAGGATGACTACAGCCCAAAACTTAAACTATCTTTGCATCTGGAACCAAGATTCATACTGTTTAGCGGGAAGTCCCGACTTCTTTTATCTTGACTATTGTATTAGTCCTTTCTCACACTGGTAGAAAGAACTGCATGAGAATGGGTAATTTATGAAGAAAAGAGGTTTAATCCACTCACAGTTCTGCATGGCTAGGGAAGCCTCAGGAAACTTACAATCATGGCAGAAGGTGAAGGGGAGAAACAAGGCATGTCTTTTCATGGCTGGAAAGGAGGCAGGGAGAGAAAGCGAAGTGGGAAGTGCTACGTACTTTTAAACAGTAAGATCTGAACAACCAGATCTCATGGGAACTCACTATCACAAGAGCAGCAAGGGCAAATCCTCCGTTCCCACATCCAATCATCTCCCGCCAGGCCCCTCCGCCAACATTGCAAATTACAATTCAGTAAGATTCGGGTGAGGACACAGAGTCAACCCATATCAACTATTAAGGAATATGATTAACCATTTAGGTCAAGTCTGGCAAATAGAACAGGTATCGAATGGGCAATGATTTGGAACCTAAAATCATACCGTCTGGGAGGATGCAGGGCCTCTGACTGAAACGACCACCAGGGCTTTTGCTAGAGCTAGCTGGTCATAAATGTGGAGAGCAGAAGGTATATATTGTCAGAGGGCAAGAGTGACCAGTGAGAGAAAAGAAGGAGGGACCCTCACGTGGGCCAAAAGCTGGAATTGCCACAGTTATTCTCATGCTTAAAATTCTTCTTTGGTTTCCTCTTGTCAATGGGGAAATTTCAATTACCACTGCCCATTAACAAGACACACAGGGTTTGGCTCAGCCCCATCTCTCTCTTTATTTATTTATTTATTTTTATTTTTATTTTTATTTTTTTTGAAAAAGGTCTTACTCTGTCATCCAGGTTGCAGTGCAGTGGCACGATCATGGCTGGCTCACTGCAACCACCACCTCCCAGGTTTAAGCAATCTTCCCTCCTCAGCCTCCCAAGTAGCTGGGACTACAGCCACTCACGCCCATGCCTGGCTGATTTTTAAATTTTTTGTAGAGATGGAGATCTCACTATGTTGCCCAGGCTAGTCTCAAACTCCTGGGCTCAAGTGATCCTCCCATTTCAGCCTCCCACAATGCTGGAATTAAAGGTGTGTGCCATAGTGCCTGACCTAGCCTTGACTCTTCAAATGATCTCCAGTCTCCCTTCAGGCATCCAGACTACTGGCGGCTTGGCTGACCCAGTAATGTGACCACACGTCAGCTTTTCTCCCTCTGGAATAATCCCACCTTCCACATGCCCATATGCCTTGGAATAGCCCTCTCATCCTCAAGAATCAGCTGCTCCCCCCCAGTAACCTGTCTCCCAATTGACCGCTCCCTCTTGGGCCACTACAATAGCTTCAGCACCTATTTAACAACTCTGTAAATCTCTCCAGGTGGAGGTGACCATGTCATATCAGCCACTCTATTTCCAGAGCCCAGCACTGTGCGTGCCATATAAATAGATACTTAACTGATGTCTGTTGAATCAAATTGGATTGGAATTGGCTGTGACTCCAAGGTTACAAGCCATTTTTTTTGTTGATTCATAAAAAGTGTGAAAAGAAAAATGAAATTATAAGTGCCCATCATCCCCAGACAAATTAAAAGACAACTTCCATGTGAATTTTGGATATGAACATTCTGGGCTGGGCATGGTGGCTCACGCCTATAATACCAACAATTTGGGAGGGCAAGGTGGGCGGATCACTTGAGGCCAGAAGTTCAAGACCAGCCTGGCCAACATGGTGAAATCCCATCTCTACTAAAAATACAAAAACTAGCTGGGCATGGTGGCACACACCTGTAATCCCAGCTACTCAGGAGGTTGAGGCACGAGAATCGCTTGAACCTGGGAGGCAGAGGTTGCAGTGAGCCAAGATTACACCACTTCACTCCAGCCTGGGTAACAGAGCAAGACTGTGTCTCCAAAAAAAAAAAGGAAAAAGAAACCAGGCACAGTGGCTCACATCTGTAATCCCAGCACTTTGGGAGGCTGATGGCAGCAGATCACCTGAGCTCAGGAGTTCGAGACCAGCCTGGCAAACATGGTAAAACCCTCTCTCTACTCAAAATACAAAAATTAGCCAAGCATGATGGTGGATGCCTATAATCTCAGCTACTTGGGAGGCTGAGGTGGGAGAATCGCTTGAACCCGAGAGATGGAGGCTGCAGTGAGCCAAGATGGTGCCATTGCACTCCAGCCTGGGCAACAGAGTGAGACTGTCTCAAAAAAAAAAAAAATGTGGATTATAACATTTTCTTGTTGAAAATGCAGGATAAAGGCCGGGAGTGGGGGCTCACGCCTGTAATCCAAGCACTTTGGAGGCCAAGGCGGGCAGATCACCTGAGGTCGGGAGTTCAAGAAAATACAGGATAAGCTGGAAATAAATCTGTCAATGTAAGGTATTATTAGGCATAGATGGTCAATTTCCCCAGAATGAATTTCAAACATATTTAACACTAAAAAATATTAAACAAAAATTGCACCTTTTTGCATGATTCAGAAGGCACTTGAGTGCTCCCAGCTCTTCATGATAAGTATCATTTACTATTACAACATAAATTTGTGCAAATACCAGTTCATAGACAGTTTCATTGGATAGAATGGTACATAAGCCACTTTCAAATAATATTATATCGTTTTGTTATTGGCATCCTGTAGAAAAATCTAATGAGATGATTACCAAGCCAGCTTTAAGGTTTCGGGACTTAAATGGATACTTAAGAGATATAAAGGGGCCGGGCGCGGTGGCTCAAGCCTGTAATCCCAGCACCTTGGGAGGCCGAGGCAGGTGGATCACGAGGTCAAGAAATCGAGACCGTCCTGGTCAACAAGGTGAAACCCCGTCTCTACTAAAAATACAAAAAATTAGCTGGGCATGGTGGTGCGTGCCTGTAATCCCAGCTACTCGGGAGGCTGAGGCAGGAGAATTGCCTGAACCCAGGAGGCGGAGGTCGCGGTGAGCCGAGATTGCGCCATTGCACTCCAGTCTGGGTAACAAGAGCGAAACTCCGTCGGGAGGCTGAGGCAGGAGAATTGCCTGAACCCAGGAGGCGGAGGTCGCGGTGAGCCGAGATTGCGCCATTGCACTCCAGTCTGGGTAACAAGAGCGAAACTCCGTCTCAAAAAAAAAAAAAAAAAAGAGATATAAAGGTTATTTCAGCTTTGTCAGTGTAATCACTGTTTACTGGTCCCGAGTGGATTTGGAAGGATGGTGGTAAGCATTACAATGTGTGGTCAGTGATTCACACCCAAATCATTGTTTTCAGGCCAGCGCATCAACTATTGGGCCTTGTAAACTTCTTAGTTATAGGGAGGTTGGACAGCCTTGGGGATTAGTTTCATCCAAAGAGAATTTGAAAGGCTGTTCTTGACTGCAAGCCTGAAAATGCTTGTTTACCACGGTGACATAGAAAGTGCATTTGAGGGAAAACATCAGTGCTCCTTCAGACTTTCCAGAAACTACATATTGTGGTGGAAGTTTCTTCATAAAGAAGTGGCCTGGGAGATGAACAAAAGCAATACATTGAGTCTAATCTAATTTCACCCAACATTAAGAGATGCTAATTTCAGGCAGGTGCAGTGGCTCATACCTCTAATCCCAGCACTGTGGGAGGCTGGAGGTGGGCAGATTATGAGGTCAAGAAATCAAGACCATCCTGGCCAATATGGTGAAACCCTGTGTCTACTCAAAATACAAAAATTAGCCTGGCATGGTGGCGCACGCCTGTAATCCCAGTTACTCAGGAGGCTTAGGCAGGAGAATTGCGGGAACTGGGGAGGCAAAGATTGCAGTGAGCTGAGATCCCGCCACTGCACTGTAGCCTGGCGACAGAGCGAGACTCCGTCTTAAAAAAAAAAAGATAGAGAGAGATGCTAATTTCATTCCTGGTGGGATCAAAAAGAAAAAGCAGAAACTATTCCTGGTGCAGACTGTGCATTAAAGTCTTAGATTAGCCAGGCATGGTGGAGCACACCTGTAGTCCCAGCTACTTGGGAGACTGAGATGGGAGGATTCCTTGAGCTCAGGAGTTCAAGACCAGCCTGGGCAACATAGCAAGATCCCCCCTGCCACCACAATCTCAAAAAACAAAAAAATCTCTAGAGAAATAAAATGAGTCTGAATAGAGAGAGGAGAACAGAGAATTGAATGAATGAGTGATTCAAACTAAGAAAAGGCTGGAAATGAGATCAAGAAATCAAAAGTCATGGTAAAAGGGGAAAAAAAGCTACTGAAGAGGCTTTGGAAGAGATTTCTCCTATGTAATGCTGAGGGAAGCTTTGTAAAGCTTTTGAATTTTTGACATTATGTACAAAATAACCCAAAAAGGTACTGGCAGTAATGCAGGTGGTAACAGTGGTCTGGGAGGTGCTAGAGAGAACCAGAAGTCAAGAGCAGCAGCAGTGAGGGAGGGAGAGTGCCTTTGCATTACTGCTCTGAAGTCACAGCCTGTGCCGGACCTTACTTCTCCAGTGTAGTCCCTGGAGCAGCAGCCTCACTGGGAGCTGGATTGACCCGAAGAATCCCAGCCCCTGCAGGTCTACTGAATCCGACTCTGCATTTCGACAGGATTCCCAGGAAACCAGATGCACATTAGATGGAGCCTTAACCATTTTTAGGGCTCTTGCAACCCTATCTCCTTTTTTTTTTTTTTTTTTTGATACAGAGTCTCACTCTTTTGCCAGGCTGAAGTGCAGTGGCACAATCACAGCTCACTGCAACCTCCGCCTCCTGGGTTCAAGCAATTCTCCTGCCTCATCCTCCTGAATAGGTGGGACTACAGGCACATGCCACCATGCCCAGCTAAATTTTGTATTTTTAGCAGAGACAGGATTTCACCATGTTGGCCAGGATGGTCCTGATCTCTTGACCTCGTGATCTGCCCACCTCGGCCTCCCAAAATGCTGGGCTTACAGGTGTGAGCCACCATGCCAGGCCCTTTTTTAAAAAATTAAGATGGGGTCTCGCTATGTTGCCAGGCTGGTCTCAAACTCCTGTACTCAAGCACTCCTCCCACCTCAGCCTCCCAAAGTGTTGGAGTTACAGGCATGAGCCACAGTGCCCACCCCTCTCCTTCTATTTTTTTCTTTTCTTTCTTTCTTTCCTTTTTTTTTTCCTGGAGACAGAGTTTCACTCTGTTGCCCTGGCTGGAGTGCAATGGTGCAATATTGGCTCACTGCAACCTCTGCCTCCTGGATTCAAGTGATGCTCCTGCCTCCTGGATTCAAGTGATGCTCCTGCCTCAGCTTACCGAGTAGCTGGGATTACAGGTACCTGCTACCACGCCCAGCTTATTTTTTTATTTTTAGTGGAGACAGGGTTTTACCATGTTGGTCAGGCAGGTCTTGAACTCCTGACCTCAGGTGATCCACCCGCCTTGGCATTCCAAAATGTGGTAATACAGGCATGAGCCACCGCACCTGGTCACTATTTTTTCTTCTTTTCCCCTTCCCCTTTCATCATCTTCTTCCTCAAATTCCAAAAAAGGATCATGTGTGAAAATCAATATGTTGTGTGTTTACACCTCTACTTTGTCCTAATTCAAAGCACAAGCTAGCCTCAATTCATAAACATGTGAACAACGCAGTTGCACTGGGCCCTAGAAAGCCAAGAGGCAAGAAGAGCCCTCCCCCACAACATCTATATTTGTGCCATTTATTTATACAAGCTTAAGTATACACAGTGCTTTGTGGGGGAACATGCCCAGAAAAGAATACAATCCTTGCTCTTTACAAAATATTTTTCTTTTTCTCTCATAACCCTAGGGAATAGCAAGGGTGGTGATGGAATTATGAAATCTTCCGACAAAAATATATAAAATGAATAGAAGGAAGCCGTGGGCATTTTTTAGAGCCTCCAGACCTAAGAAAACAAGGCTCTTGCAAACAATATGCATGAGCAGATTTTTGCTTCATGTGAAAACAAGCTCTCAGTTATCTGAAGGAAGCTAAAACACACACACACACACAAGGAGATTTTAAAGGCATTTGGTCAAAGATATTTATAAAAGTACATTTTAAAAGGCTGGGGTGAAGTGGTGCAATCTCGGCTCACTGCAACGTCTTCCTCCTGGGTTCAAGTGATTCTCCTGCCTCAGCCTCCCGCGTAGCTGGGACTACAGGCACATGCCATCATGCCCCACTAATTTTTGTATTTTTAGCAGAGACGAGGTGTTGCCATGTTGCCCAGGCTGGTTTCAAACTCCTGGCCTCAAGCGATCCGCATGCCTCAGCCTCCCAAAGTGCTGAGATGACAGGCATGAGCCACCACGTCCAGCCTGGTATAATTTTAAATTTATAAAAAAGTTGCAGAGATAGCTCAATGAGTTCCCATACAGTTGTCCCCCAGCTTCTCCTAATGTTAACATCTTTTTTTTTAGACAGAATCTTGCTCTGTTGCCCAGGCTGGAGTGCAGTGGCACGATCTCAGCTCACTCAACCTCCACCTCCCAGGCTCAAGTGATTCTCCTGCCTCAGCCTCCCGAGTAGCTGTGATTACGGGTGCATGCTATCGCACCCAGCTAATTTTTGTATTTTTAGTAGAGACAGGGTTTCGCCACATTGGTCAGGCTGGTCTTGAACTCCTGACTTTGTGATCTGTCCACCTCAGCCTCCCAAAGTGCTGAGATTGCAGGCGTGAGCCACCACGCCCGGCCATGTTAACATCTTATTCAACCAGGGTACATTTGTCTAAACTAAGAAATCAACGTTGTTCCAATACTATTAACTGAACTACAGACTTTTATTTGGACAGCACATTTTTCCACTAATGTTCTTTAGTCCTGGATCTCATGTTACATTGAACGTTAATACATTTTTATATAACAATACAGCAAAATCACAGGATAATACATGGTAATATCTCAGCAGTGAAGCGACCCAGGTCGCACCGGCAGGGTTGTGAGGTTGTTTCATACAGCATTGGGGACAGGCATTCCAGCTCTCAGAAACAACTAATATGGTTCAATGTATGCTGACCGCCCAAGGAATTTGCAGTTCATGTTAAGCAAAGGATATAAAGCTCTGATTATGAACTCTGGGGCCAGAGTGGACCACGGAGTTGAACATTTCCATGAAGAAGAGGGGAGACTTACTTTCCCAAGCCCTGAAGTCACACTTCCTGCCCCGAACTCTAGGCACCATGTAAGCCTCAGGACTCAAGATTATTTCTGAATCAAGGTCTCAAATAAAAAGAAGAAAAATAAACATATAGACTTGCCCCTTCTGAGGAGTCTTCTATGCCTCTCTTGGGGCCACCTTCGCTCAGAGGCCCCATGAGGCTGGTGAGGCAGGGGGCGACAGCGGGAGGGAGAAACACTGAACACTCCTCCTCAGCGTCCGCGTCCGTGGGGGGCTCTCAGCAATGGCCTTCTCCGCTTCAGAGTCATCGGTATTTGAGCCAGACTCGCTGCTAAGATAAGCTAAGACTGGCACATTAGCATTCCAATTATATTTAACTTGGAATAAATTCGAGATTTAGCCCTGCAGCTGGGATGGAATTTTTCCCCTTCCCCTGCCCTCCCTCTTCCTGCCCTGGAGCTGGGTCTAGGGTGAAGCAAATGAGGGCCTAGAGGAAGATGCAGGGAGGCTCTTGCACCACCATGAGAGTGAGCGCCTGTCTCCTAAAATTTTTCACTCTAGGTTCTTTGCTTGTCCACACCTGAGCGTGGTCACCTCTTCCTTATCTGCTGCTTCATCCCCACTGTGTTGTCAGGATGATTTAGCACCTACAAAATGAAAAGGGGGCAAAAAAAAACCCAAACGTCTAGCTTCTCCCTGTTAAGTGTTCAAAGTGTCCTAACTTCCAGCTTTGAAATTGGACTGAAGATGAATCATGCTCCTGGCACCCCCTGGTGAGGGCCCAAGTTGAGCAGATGGTGGCCATGGGGGACCAAAAATGGAACCCTAAACAGAGACACTAGCTGGGTGACCCAAGGCAAGGTGCATTTTGATCTGGCACATCTGTTGAATGGATATATTAAGAGTTTGGGGTTTTTAGAAAGAAGAGAGATTCTAGACCCTCTGAGATTTCCTTTTTTTTTTTTTTGATGGAGTCTCTCTCTGTCGCCCAGTCTGGAGTTCAGTGGCGTGATCTCCGCTCACTGTAACCTCCACCTCCCGGGTTCAAGCGATTCTCCTGCCTGAGCCCCCTGAGTAGCTGAGATTACAGGTGGGCGACACCATGCCCAGTTAATTTTTGTATTTTTAGTAGAGAAAGGGTTTCACCATGTTGGTCAGGCTGGTCTCGAACTCTTGACCTTATGAGCCACCTGCCTCAGCCTCCCAAAGTGCTGGGATTACAGGTGTGAGCCACCATGTCCGGCTTTTGTTTTTTTTTCTTTTGAGACAGAATCTCATTCTGTCACCCAGGCTGGAGTGCAAGGGCACAATCACAGCTCACAGCAGCCTCTGCCTCCCAGGTTCAAGGATTCTCCTGCCTCAGCCTCCTGAGTAGCTGGGACTACAAGCGCCCACCACCATGCCCAGCTAATTTTTGTATTTTTAGTAGAGACAGAGTTTCACCACGTTGGCCAAGCTGCTCTGGAACTCCGTACCTATAGCGATCCTCCCACCTTGGCCTCCCAAAGTGCTGGGATTATAGGCGTGAGCCACCGATGCTCTCTGAGATTCCTGACTTAGAAATGTAAACGGTGGAAAGAAGTTGAGAGAGCAGACAAGTAGTCTCCAGAGAGATCTAATTGGCAGATGAGAGCAGAACTTTACGGGTTATTGTTCTGTCTCCAGTTACCCTGGACATCCAAGCAGGGCTAGCAGCTCAGAATTGCCCCCAAACACCTCAGTCTTAATTTTCTCATGTGAAAAATAAAGGAATTTTGATTAGTGACTGGTTATCAACCAGGACTACACATTAACATCACAAGGAGGCTTTGCAAACACCAGTGCCTGAGCCCCCTCTGGAGATGTGATTGAATTAGCCAGGCCCAGCCACCAGTCCTTTTTAAACTCCCCAGGTGGTTCTACTTTACTGCCAGGCTTGAGAACCTCTGTGAGGGTGAGGGTGAGGTTTCAGATTCCTTTGACTCTCTGTGATCCTGAGAGATAATAGGTAACTGCTTTTGACTTGGCTTCTCCGGATATAATCCAATTCAGGCATTCCCATTAAAATAACCAAAAGTATAAAGAAAGGTTAAGGGTCTTTAATTAAGTCTTTGGCCCTCTGGAAGAAGGAAGTTGGGGAAAAGACAGCTGTGAGGGCAAGGTTAATGAATACATTTTAAGTAAAAACTGCTCCAGAGACTCACAGCCTCCATGGCAGCTAAAAAGTCAAAATTAAGTTGCTCTGTGTGCTCAGAGGCCAGCAGGCCCAGCCCAGGGGCATGGCCTTGTAGCCCTGATCATTATGCAGTTCCAGCTGTCCTCCCAGGCGAGTGCAGGCCCTTGAGTAATCAGCTGACAATCTCAAGTTGACCTCCTGGGAGGCCACCAAAGCCCAAAACTAGAGGTCACCCAGGTTTGACAAGGATGGTGGCCAGCCTGGGCTTCTGAGCAGCAAGTGACAGTCGGCTGCAGTGAGTACAGTAGGTGTTAGAGCCTCAGCAAGCTGATTGCATGCTGAGCACAGTGAAAGCCTGAAAGGCACATGGAAGACTGGGCAACGGTGGATTGGAGGCCCAAAGTCCCAGGGCAGACGTACATTTAGTACCTCACAGTAGATAATCCTAATACAGCTGCATAGTGCATTACAGCAGGAAGGCTCTTACCCAGGGCATAAAGGTGGGTTCTTTTTGTTTGTTTTTGTCGTTTTGTGCTTAATTCCCCTCGTATTGTGTTTTGTTTTGTTTCTTTCTCTCTAGACTTTCCATGTATACTATGAATGCCAAGTCCTGTGAACACCAACTGATGCTTTCAAAGAGTCTGCTGCCTCAGAGCATGTGATGTGGAACTTTCTGGTGGCCTGGGCATGGAAGTTCTCAACCTCAGCTGCACACTGGGTTTAGTCAGTCCAGAGTGAGATCTAGGCATCAGTATATTTTTTAAGCTCCCCATGTGATTCTAATATGCATCCAAGGGTCAAAAAAACACTGGGCTAAGCCATTCCTGGCCAAGGTGAGGAGGTGATGAGCTGGATTGGAAGGGACCATGACAAGGATTCTTAGAGGAGTCAAGGAAGAGATGAAAGGAGGACTCGGACATGGGGATCCGGCAAGTTTTCAGAAATCACCGCTGACGTCTTTTAAAGCTAATGCCATTATCGAATCTTATTCATCCATTCATCCACTCACCAGTGACTAATACTGCTGTGTGTCAGGAATATAAAGATGAACTAAGACCCAGTCCCTGCCCTTAGGGAGCACACAGTAGGAGAGACAGACCCGTGAACACATGGTGGTGTAATCAAAGTTGATCATGGATTGTATATGTACTCAATTCTGAGGCTCGTAGGGCACCCCATTCTGTGGGTGAGGGGCAAGCTCACCCCAATGTGAGCTGGGAAGAGGCTAAAGCTAAAATATCCAATGAGAGCTTACAAGGAGGGGACAGGGGAAAGGCAAGAACTTCTTGGGCTTTCTGGGCTTCCTCTCCAGAGCCTGTGTCCTGAGAAGACTGTGAAGTGGGTACGCTCAAGGATACTCTACTGGACAACTCCAGGAGGTGTCATTCATTTCTATTTTATGAAAACACTGCCCACTAGAGTTGTGCACCTAAGTAGCATTGCCAGTGTGATAAGAGCAGCTGACTCTGACCCGAGAGATCTGGGAGGTACCAATATGATAACGGCAGAGGTACCTCCCAGACCTCTCGGGTCAGAGTCAGCTCCTGCGAGAAACACGGGAACAGATCTAGGCCTGTGGGCTCTGAGAACAGCCACATCTAGAAGCCAGGCAGAAGATTCTCTATTTTTCTTTCCTGTTTTCCCAGAGCCTTCAGTGAAGTAGAATTAAGGACAGGTCTGTGGCCACCCTTTGGGCTGGCATGGTTCCAGACACTGGCATCCTCAATGGCCAGGGTGGTCATGGCATCCCCAGAACTGCAGAGGGACTCACCACATGGGCAGTGCTGTGTTTGCATGTGTCCCCCAAAAATTCATATGTTAAAAACATAATCCCTAATGCAACAGTGTTGGGAGGTGGGACCTAGTGAGAGGTGACTGGGTCATGAGAGCAAAGCCCTCATGAACGGATTAGTATCATTATTAAAAGAGTGGGTTGTTACAAAGCAAGTCTGGCTCCTGGTGCCTGTTGGTTTTGGGTGTTCACTTCTGCCTTCACCCTTCCACCATGGGATGACCCTCTCCAAATGTCAGTGGCATGTTCTTGGATTGCCCAGCCTCCAGAACTGAATAAATCTCTTTCCTTTGTTAAGTTACACTGTCTGTGCTATTCTGCTGAAGCAGCAGCGCAATGGACTAAGACAGGCAGTGACCCAGAGTGACAACATCCCATGCCTCAGACCTCACCCAAACACCCACTGAAATAACACTAGATGGAAGGAAGGCTTGAAAGGGGAGTTGCGGTCCTGCTGCCATGCTGGTGGGGATGTGCAGCCAGCATGGGCTTAATTATTGTTGGCTTTTTTGTTTTTTTGTTCATTTTGAGACAGAGTCTTACTCTGTCCCCCAGCTGGAGTGCAGCAGCACAGTCTTGGCTCACTACAACCTCCACCTTCCAGGTTCAAGCAGTTCTCCTGCCTCAGCCTTCTGAGTAGCTAGGATTAGAGGCGTGTGCCAACATGCCCAGCTAACTTTTGTATTTTTAGTAGAAATGGGGTTTCACCATGTTGGCCAGGCTAGTCTTAAATTCCTGACCTTATGATCCACCCACCTCGGCCTCCCAAAGTGCTGGGGTTACAGGCATAAGCCACCACGCCCAGCCCAGGCTTAATTATTAATGTGACCTATTTGTACTCACAACATAGTGAGGCTTGGGGAAAATGTGGAAGTGGGTAAGGACGTTCAAATGACACTAAGTATTGCATTAGATTTTTTTTAAAAAAAAGCCCTGCATGTGGGCAAGAGGGACCCCAGTGGTCTCTCTGAATAGGTTCAAAGAAATCAAGGAGGGCCTCTCAGTGGCACTGTCTAAGCTGGGCCTTAAAAGGCTAATGGACCTCAGTTAAGTGGACTGAGCCACTGACACTGTCTGAGCTGGGTCTTAAAAGATGAATGGACCCCAGCCAAGCAATCCAGGTGCAGGGGACAGCATGTACACAGATATATGGGGCAAATGCCTTCTGTGGACTGGGAATTGTCTGTGTCTGAGACCTGAGATCTGATGCTGGGGAACAGATGGCATCACACTGGGGAGAAATGATTGCATCAGCTTAGAAGTGTAGACCTCGTCTTATAGCCAATGGGCAGTCCCAAATCTTTTTTTTTTTTTTTTTTTTTAAGATGAAGTCTTGCTCCATCACCCAGGATGGAGTGAAGTAGCATGATCTTGGCTCACTTCAACCTCCACCTCCCAGGTTCAAGCGATTTTCCTGCCTCCCAAGTAGCTAGGACGACAGGCGCCTGGCTAATTTTCGCATTTTTAGTAGAGACAGGGTTTCACCATGTTGGCCAGGCTGGTCTCAAACTCCTGAACTCATGATCTGCCTGCCTTGGCCTCCCAGAGTGCTGGAATTACAGGCGTGAGCCACCACACCTGGCCCCCAAAGAATTCTAATTAGGATCATGACAAGATCTAATGGATGAGAAGACCTGTCCAGCAGTTGCAAGTTGTGGGGCACTGTTGCCAATTATTTTTTATTTTTATTTTTTTTTTGACACAGAGTCCTATTCTGTCACCCAGGCTGGAGTGCAGTGACACGATCTCCACTCATTGCAATTTCTAGGTTCTTTTGCCTGAGCCTCCCAAGTAGCTGGGATTACAGGTACATGCCACCACACCTGGCTAATTTTTGTATTTTTAGTAGAGACGGGTTCACCATGTTGGCCAGGCTGGTCTGGAACTCCTGACCTCAGGTAATTCTCCTGCCTTGGCCTCCCCAAGTGCTGGAATTACAGATGTGAGTCATGACGCCCAGCCACTGTTGCCAACCACTTCTTGATGAGATCAAGAATCCTTCCTTCCTAGCTGTGCCACATCCTGCTTTTGGAAGAAAGGAGGAGAGCAGTGAGCTTCTGCTGAATCACTGACCACCCACATTTCCTCACAGCTGACGGGGAGGCAGTTGGCCATGGCCTTTGTTGCATTATCCATGGCTCATTCCCATAAAAACCAAGAGATATCTTTCAATATCTAGGCAGTACAAAAACCTTGCCTTCCACATAGGGTCTGATTTGGAACCTCTCTGATTCAACTTACCAAGTAGCTGACTCTACAGCTGAGGGTAAAACAGAAAGAGTTCAGCCTTAGGCTGCAGAATTCAGCTTCCCAGATGGGAGGTGAGAGCTTGCTGGGCAAGTTCCTCCTCCACCTCCCACTAGTTCACTTTGACCTTCCTTGATGGTCAAACCCATTTCTCTCAACCCCCAGCATAATTCTGGTAACTATTTGGGTCAACCTGCTGCCTGCCTCTCCACTTGGTTCTCTGCAAGAAAGCAGTGTGAAGCCCCTGGACTTGTTGATTCAACAGTCATCTTTATACTATACTTACTTAGATCAGGAAAATAATGTCTTTGTGTGAAAAGACAGACACCAGACACCATGCCTGATATAGTGTCAGAAAGGAGCACTCCTTATTCAACTGGCTTGATTAGTGAGTGCCAGACAGCTATTAGAACAAAAGTCATGCTTTGGAGCAACTGTGCCTGTTTGTGTCATGGCAAGCCTTCACAGAGTGCCCAGATAATGCTTGTTATCATCCACCACATTAGCCAAATGTTTGGATACATCAAGATGTTGTGTGAAATTCCCTGTCTGTTTCTTTAACACAAATTGACATGGAATAGAACACTGGTGAGTTGTGTTCCATTTCATGGCTGTGTGATTTCCATGGCCAAAAAAGGAAAAAGAGGGCTTCCTTGGACTGGGAATCTGTGTAAGAATTTGTTTGCTTAATCTGCTGTTCTCCTCTTTGCCTCTGTGTACATACACCAGATCCACCCCCAAGCCTGTGGTTCATTGCCCATTGGGTGACCTAATCCTTGAGTAATTGCTGGAATTGTCCACCTGGGACAAGTGTTTACTCTAAATAGACCCACTACACACACAGGTCAGAGGGCAATACAGGTGAGTCTTGGGCATGCCCATCTCATCCCATTGGCAACCACTTTCTTAGATCGTCTACCTTTGTTTCCATCGGGCTCTGACTCCTTGCTCCATTTTGGTGTCTAGCTGGCTTGAAACCCTTTGGGCTTTGTGTCTTATTCCCAGTCCCTGGTTGAGTATCATCTAATTCTGTGTCCTCGCATTTGACTGTCAACGGTGGGCTGGTACCAGCCCTGAAGCTCCCTTGTAACCACACCCCAACCTGCTGGCACCAGTGAGACCCCTCCCACTCTCCTACTGGACAAGTTCTGGTTTCCCTCATGGAGAAGGGTTGGACAAAAATGAAAGACAAGTCAGTTGTTACGACTAGAAAAAGTGATTACCAGTTCCCCCCTGGAATCCCATCTCATTCAGAGATATCCAAGTACAACACAGAGAACCAGAAGTGGCGATTCATCTCGCCAGTCAGGCTACACAGACTCAGGAGTCACCTAAGGTAGACACAACTTTTGAAAAAACAGCTGCAAACAGACCTAACACAAACACTTGCTTTTGCTGAGAGCAAATAAAAAGATTATGTTACATGGATACTAGAAACATTTCTTTTTTTTTTTTTTTTATAGAGTCTCGCTCTGTTGCCCGGGTTCAAGCAATTCTACTGCCTCAGCCTCCTGAGTAGGTGGGATTACAGGTACGTGCAACCACACCTGGCTAAATTTTGTATTTTTAGTAGAGACAGAATTTCACCAGGTTTATCAGGCTAGTCTAACTCCTGACCTTGTGATCCACCTACCTTGGCCTCCCCTGAGTGCTGGGATTACAGGCATGAGCCACTACGCCCAGCCTAAGTTTTGGATTTTTTTAGTGGAGACAGGATGTCACCATATTGGCCAGGCTGGTCTCGAACTCCTGACCTCAGGTGATCCCCCCCCACCCCCGCCTCAGCTTCCCGAAGTGTTGGAATTACAGGCATGAGTCACCACTGGCAATACTAGGAACATTTCTAAGATTCAAAGAAGAACCAAAGAATCTGATTATTAAAAAGGCTTGGATGCAGCTGAACCTCACAAACAGCTAAAACCAGGGACCACATCTCTGTCAGTCTCTACTTCCTACAGGTCAAGTTCCTACTCATGTCTAAAGTCCAGCTTTCTCTTCACTACCAATAGCTTCTGGCTATTTCATCTTGCAGCTTCATCCACCAGAGAGAGGACCTCCACCCCGGCTGTCCTCTAGTCAGTCATCCTAAATCCTCAGAAGGAGCCATTGGTCCATCTTGTAATATAGCTGCTTCTACTGTGGCCCCTTGATGGGGATAAAGGAGCAGCATGACATGACAGCCCCAAAAAGAAGGGAACTGCTGCCACAAATGAGAATAGGTGAGGGTTATCACCTCATCTTTTTTCTCAGTTCCACCAATCCCAGCCCCATTTAACAAAACAAGAATTCCCTGTTGTGTCCCAGCTATGTCCAGAGATGAAGGCTACATACAGTCTGTTTCCACAAGCCACTTTTGGAATCCTTGCCAAGCATTGGCTTGCAATACAAAGGATCCCTTTTCTACTAAAATATAATACAAAACAACAACAACAACAACAAGTTGAGCTGCCCAATCTGAAGAGTCTTAGGAAAAGACTTCTGTATTCCGGATTAGGTCAGTCCTCAACAAAAGGCAATATAACAGAGAGCTTACATTCACGGAATCTGGAGTTAATTTAGGGATGAGTTCAAATCCCTGCTCCAACAGTTATAGGTGTATGACATATAGCCTCAGCTTTATTCTCTATAAATAAAGATAACTGATAGTCACTTCCTGGTGTTGATGTGAGGATAACTTGGGGCAACACATGAAGAGCACTTAGCATGGTACCTGGGACACAAAAGGCCTTTAATGACACTGGATAGTCTGGTCTTCAGGGATATCCTCCACCTTTTTCTGCTGTCTTCTCCCTCCCTCTTGGATTCCCCGGGGAATCCATGGCTCTTCCATATGACTTAGCAAGGGATCTTAATGAAACATACACTCCTAACCTAATCTAAGACCCTTCATGTCGCATTAAAACAATGAAGATAAAGTTGAACTCCCCTAGTGTGGGTCCAAGGCTACTTTCAATTTGGACCCTGCCTATCTCTCCTACCTTGCATTGTCTCCTTTAAAAATCTCACCAATGCAGCCGGACATGGTGGTTCACATCTGTAATCCCAGCACTTTGGAAGGCTAAGGCAGGCAGATCACCAGGTTGGGGGTTCAAGACCAGCCTAACCAACATGGTGAAACCCCATCTCTATTTAAAAAAAAAAAATCACCATGCTAGATCACTTCCTATTTTCCAGATAAGTCATGCTCTTTTACTACAATGCATGACTGCAAACACTGTCCCCTCTTCCTGGAAAGCCTCTCCTCTGGCTAGCTCCAACTAACCTAATGAGTTTTTTTGGTTTTGTTTTGTTTTGAGATGGAGTCTCACTCTTGTTGCTCAGGCTGGAGTACAGTGGCACGATCTTGGCTCACTTAACCTCCACCTTTTGGGTTCAAGCTATTCTCCTGCCTCAGCCTCCTGAGTAGCTGGGATTACAGGTGCCTGCCACCACACTGGCTAATTTCTGCACTTTTAGTAGAGACAGGGTTTCACCATGTTCACCAGGCTGGTTTTGAACTCCTGACCTCAGGTGATCCGCCCACCTTGGCCTCCCAAAGTTCTGGAATTACAGGCGTCAGCCACCATGCCCAGCCCCTAACTAGTTTTCATGATGTTTGTAATCAGCAGATTCCTAGAAACTTTTGTTGACCCCAATCCCCATTCTGAGTTAGACAAGCCTCCCCTGGCTCGATTCATGCCCATGTTTGCCTCTATCAGAATCCTTATTACACTGTATTTGCTTGTATGTCTTAGATATTAAATTCTGCTCTTCTTGAGAACAAGGCTGCAGTTCCAGCATGAAGCACAGAGCCTGGCATAAAGGTAATGTTTAATAAAGTGTGATGGCCTGAAACACCAATGAGTATATTTAGGAAGCCATGTGTGCTGGCAAAGATGAAGATGAAATGTACAGTCCTTTTCCTCTTGTAGCTAAGTGAGCCACTGGGTACAAAGCCCGTGACCTTGCCCGCAACACTCCAACTAGCACTTTGAGTTGCTTCACGGGAAACAGAATTCAACACTGCATGTAAAATAGCAGATTTTAAGTCCGGAAGCCTACTTGCCAAGTCCCTCCTTCTTGTGATCTCGGTCAAAATGCTTAACCTTGTTTGCCTTGCCTATGAACAGAATTTCTTAATACTTGGCTGTAGAAAATAAATACAATTATGCCTATACAATTTAAAAAGTATCTTTGATTTTTTTTTCTGAATGGCATTGTCATGGCTGCTGTTGAAAAGATGACAATTATCCCAATCTCTAAGCCAAAGTTAGCTCTTGTTCTTGAATACCATCAAGTCATTGTGTGTTACAAGGTACTACTAGTCATATTTTGTGCTGCCGGTGTCTGAGTATTGCATCTCAAGTGGAGAGCTGGGTCTTTCGTATTTGTCTTGTACCTCTCATGACTTTTTATCGTATTCACTAGAGCCTAACTGTGGCCCAGAGCTGTCCTTAGAGGCCACACTGTGGGATCAGACCACAAGCAAAACTATAACGAGCTCTTCCTGGTGTTGCCAGCAAAAGACAACTCTTGGATAAGGTCAATGAATCTGTCCTTACACAGATCTCTATGCTTTCACAGGTCAGCCTCTAGTGAGGTAAGTAATAAAAAGGAAAAGCTGAAATTAACTGCAAGAACAAGAGTTGCATTATTCATCTGTAAGGATTATGTATTGGGTTTTAGGGACACATGTATTAAATATTGCTAAGCTTCTTCCTGTCTAGAATTCTTAACACGTTGCTGAGGGACTCGTGGTAATTATCATCTGGGAATCCCACTCCGATAATGCGCAACTCTAGAAAGGTGGACTAATTCCTAAGGTCAGGCAATGTTGAGCAAGAATGTCAAAGTGTGCAGCATGTAAAATAATAAGGTAACCATGAGCCATAAAGCCATAAAGACACCTAAGAGGTCTGAATGACCCAGCCCAGGAAGGAGGAACCATAGCCTTGTTAGGATTCGCACATTTCTAAATTTTATTCTGTTACTAATGGAGCAATCTGTGGTTATAACCAACATATGGAAGCCAAAATGTAAACCTGAGACAGGAGTCAGGAAGCCTTTGTTCACAGCACAAACATTTAAGAAGCACTCACTGAGTACCTGGCACAGGAGCAGATCTATTAAAGTAAGTTCCTGGCCCCAAGAGGGAGGCAGATGTGTAAACCAGTGATGTGATAAGGGCAGTGTTCCACGTGTGTACAGAGTACAAGGACAGCCCCAAAAAGGGAGTGGCTAATTCCTCCTGGGAACATTGAAAAGGATATCTTTGAGGATGTGACTTTCAAACTAAGTCCTGAGAAGCTCCTTTGGCTGAGAAGTGAGGAAAGGGCATTTCAGATGAAAGAGGAAAGCAAGAGCTGTTGAACCCCTGCTCACCAGGAGCCAATATGGGGCCTTCCAGGGCAAGGAGGCCAGGAGCCTTAAAGCCAGGCTGAACAGGAATCAGGAGAGCCAGAGAGGAGTGCCAGCCAAGCCCTTTAGAGAGCTGGGAGGTCAACATGGACAAATCCAGGTCAGATGGCAACAGAGTCCGAGGATCAGAAGCAGCGGGCAGAGCAGGAACAAAGGGCTGGAGGAGACGGAGGCGACTCCTGTTTATTGGCGGCAGCCACTTGGTGGGTGGGTCTGGTTTAAAAGCGCAGGACCAGAACAGACAAGTTTCTAGGCACAGAGCTGGGTGTTTGGGGAACCGTGAGCATTCAGCAGAACCGGAGCAAGTGTTCTTGAGGAAGGAAGAGGGCAGGAGAAGACCCCAAAAATTGAGGCAGGAGCCAATGGTGGAAGGTCTTTCCTGTTAGCTGAGGCAGTGGGGAATGATTATGGTAACTTAAGCTGGGGAGTGATGCAGTTATATTTGAGAAAGATCACTCTGGAAGACAAACCACAGCAGTCTTTCTGAAACGCTGGTAAACACCTGCCTGTATCAGAACACCCTGGATGCTTATTTTGAATGAATAAGCATCATTTGAGCTCCACTCTAGTGCTACTGAATTTGAACTCAATGGGGATACCCAGGAATCTGTATTTTTAAGTAACCTCTACCTGGTCATTCGGGGGCACCCTAGAGTCTATAAACAGTTTGGTTCTGGGGACAGGAATAAAAGCTGCAGGAGACTGGTGTTGTCTGAGCAAGAGAAGACAGGGCTTGGGCTGAGAAGGAGCTATAGTAAAGAAGCATGTAAACAAAGACCCTGCCACTCAACACGGGCACATGATAAGCATTTACTGAATGTGTTAATGAATGAATGGAATATATCTGACTTTAGAGATGGATGGAATGGAGAGAGAGGTGAACTCCAAGTATGAGGATCAAAACTGGATTAATATTGGCAATTCACACAGTTCAATTTGATGATAAAATCAATAAAAGCTATATCTTTACCATTTAAGTTCTATCAGTATAGTATCATGAAGTCTTATGTCACTCACTCCTCACTACCAGTGGTGGCTCCAAGGGATGACTGGAAGGGGTTTAGTTCCCCTTCCGTATACTCTATGATAGTCTACAGGGTGTTTGAGGGACTGAGGGTTGATCCAAAGAGAAGATATACTCATTGGAGGCAGTACCGCACTGCGTTTTTTTTGTTTTGTTTTGTTTTGTTTTGTTCCTGAGATGGAGTTTCATTCTTGTCACCCAGGCTGAAGTGCAATGGTGCGATCCCTGCTCCCTGCAACTTCCTCCTCCCAGTTTTAAACGATTCTCCCCTCAGCCTCCCCAGTAGCTGGGATTACAGGCGACGGCCATCACGCCTGGCTAATTTTTTGTATTTTTAGTAGAGATGGGTTTTCGCCATGTTGGGCAGGCTGGTCTGGAACTCCTGACCTCAGGTGGTCCGCCTGCCTCAGCCTCCCAAAGTGCTGGGATTATAGGCATGAGCCACCGTGTCCGGCCGACCCACCAGCTTTATTGAGCAGCTCTTAAATAGGGTTGCAGGAGAGGGGAAGTCTCTTACAATATGAGACTGTCCAGGTTTATGGAGGACAGTAGAAATTCCCAGGGGAGAGGGGCATCAGAGAGGGAGCTTACTTGTCTAGGTGATGTCACTCAGCTGCAGGGGGCGGGGAATCTCTGGGTCAGAGAGCTCGGAAGGGCCTTAGCACCTTGGGGTTTGCAACTACAAGGCTCTACCTTATCAATTGTCAGCAGATACTAGGTGCAGTTTCACAGGGTAGATAAAGCAGGTAGGCCCTGAATGACAAAAACTAACAAGCAAGCAAACAAACAAAAATTACTTGTTTGGGCTATTTATTAAATAACTGGATGTGTAAAAATTTGAGTTTGGCACCAATGAGCTTTTGTGTCAACAGGTCTCAGCCTGCAGGAAAGAAGTAAGTCACCCAGGGGCCAATACATAGAGGTCACCACTGGCCCATTGATGGAACACTGTCCTGGCCTGAACCACCTTGGCTCCATTCCTCCTCCTGACCCCCAGAGGGCAGGAAGGCTCCCTTGTGGCTTCTCCCAACGACAGCTGAGTCTGGCCAATGGGAGGCTCGGGCACAAGATTGGGAGGCAGGAGAAAGGGAGAATCGGGTATTTTTCACTCTCTTCTCTGCCTTGGGGGGCATTTATAGCAGTAGCCAGCTTTGTATTTGAGGTATGCCCTGCCCCTGGGCTGTACAAACTCACCTTCTCCCTTCCATTGTCCCTCCAGGCTAAGCATCCACAGTGGCTTCCAGCTATGGCTCCTCTCCCAGCTGTCTCCCTGCCCTTGAGTTGGTTTCTGAGTCTCAACCATCATCTGTGTAATCAGTTCCCTCCATTACATTCCCTTTCTGATTAGCCAGTTGGATCCTGACTGACACCTGTCTTTTTGTTTGCCCCAGGCCTCCAAATTATCATAACAATAAATACAGTCTTTAACATAGACAACTGATGTTTTCACAATCTTATGTAAAATGTGCATAAAGACATCTGTAAAAAGAAACAAAGTTTAGCTATCTAACGAATATAATCCAAGGAATGTGATGTTTTTAGCCTCAAGATAAGGCCCTCAGCCTGCCTACCCTTCCCTCTATCCCTAAGTCCTTCTGTGTTGAGATCCTGAAGTCACCCTTTCACAGCAATGTTCTTCACTTTGTAGGGCCACTCATGATCACACATAAGCACTGCAGAGAGATGGCTGAGGCCACCTCCAGTCTAGCAGGGGTAAAATCAGAATCAGAGTGGGAGTCTAGCTCTTCCAGACTATAGTACAGTTATGAATTTGACTCTCCCCAGAGAATTCCCTGACTCCTAAAGCTGGCCAGCCTTAATCATCCAAGATCCACTGTTATATCTTCTTCCTAAAACAAAATAATAATAAAGTCACTCGTGATCCCACTGTCCAGAGACACCTTCTGTTAACACTTTGGCATAGCTCCATATCAGTGAGCCAAGACTGCGCCACTGCACTCCAGCCTGGGCAACACAGCAAGACTCCATCTCAAAAACAAAGGTTATAATGAGACTGCCAGGTGGGAAGGGCTCCCTGGCACAACCTCCGACCAACCTGAGCACTAAGAGAACAGGGTGGAGCCTTGGGAAGTTTGTGCCATTTGCAGGAGGAAAGAGCCAGTCATCTCCTATTCTGGGGTTCCTTTTCACCTAATAAATTCCATTTTTCTCACCTGTCAAAGTGTCTGTGAGCCTATTTCATGGCCATGTGACAAGGACCCAGCTCTTAGCTGACTAAGGAAAAGTACTATAACAATAGGAACCTGGACCCCATCCTAGTCCAGTTACATCAGAATCTTTGAAGGAAGGGGCTGTCCTGGCATCCATGTATTTCCAAAGCTCCCCCTAAATTCTAATGTACAATTGTGGTTAGGAACTGACAATCAAAAATGACAGAGAAAGGAAAAGGAGTTACTTTTCCCTCATCAGCATGGGAATACAACACAGTAAAAATGAGAAAAGTCAGCAATTTGAGGGCTATAAAGACTCAAGGCTGGATTTCATGGCTTTAATCTGAGAGAGCCAGTTTAACATCTTTTAAAAGAACCTGTGTTTTCTTCTGCTCCCAAAGTGCCAAGCTTTCAAGAAATGCATATCTTTTCATTATCCCTGTTTGGAAACCAGGACAACAGATGGCAGGATAATGGATTGTGTCTGCTCAAGTTGGAGTTGCTTTAATTTGTGAGACATCAAATTCATATTGACTGTGGGGACAGGCTGACGTGATTTATTTCAAATAGAAATGGAGCCTTCATGGGCTCTGTCTTTGCCCATTACCATAAGACAAAGTCTTACCTATGACCAGGACATACTGGATTGCCATTGACAGAAACTGTTTGCAGGGCTGCAAGAAGTGACTCTTGTTCTCAGTGACTAAGTGTTGGAGAATCTCCAGATGCCCCATCAGGAAGCCTAAATTTCACAGCAATGAGGGCTCCCACCCAGCACCCCACTCCTCCAGATCAGTCAGCAAAGTACAAGGGAAGCCTTGCTTATATATATATATATATATGATATTTTTTTTGCAGTGAACACTTTATATATTCCTACATGTGCTCTCAAAAATGCAGCAAGACATTTTGAAAAGAAAATGCAATAGGTGCAGCCCATTCATTCCTGAAAGAAATCATCTCCAGGGACAAGAAACAGACCCTGCTTGTGGTTGCAGCTCTTGGCAATCCCTCTTCAGCATGGCAGTGTGAAACCTTGAGCCAACCATCAGGTGGAGGCTGCTTGCTGCCAGAAGTGCTCCCAGCTCCTGGTGAGGGTGGCTTAGGGAAAATCCCTAACCTCAGTGGGAAAGATAGAGGAAAAGGAGAATGAGCCAAGGGAAGAAGAGGAAAGGCTTAAAGACAAGCAGTGATTGTTCCCTACCTGCAAAGAGGTAAAGGGCCGAGCCAAGGCTCAATGGCCAAGCACCTGCTATCCCACTCCGACCTAGAAATGCTTAACAACATTTGGAGAAGTGTCAATGATGTGAAATGGCCCTGATATATGGTTTGGCTGTGTCCCTACCCAAATCTCATCTTGAATTGTAGTTCCTATAATCCCCAGGTATCATGGGAGAGATGCAATGGGAGGTAATTTAATCATGGGAGCAGTTACCTTCATGCTGTTCTCATGATAGGGAGAGTTCTCACAAAGTCTGAGATGGAGTCTCACTCTGTCGCCCAGGCTGGAGTGCAGTGGCACAATCTTGGCTCACTGCAACCTCTACCTCCCAGGTTCAAGCAGTTCTCCTGCCTCAGCCTCCTGACTAGCTGGGATTACAGACGCCCACCACCACACCCAGCTAATTTTTGTATTTTTAGTAGATACTTCTTGCTGCTGCCATGTGAAGAAAGACGTGTTTGCTTCCCCTTGCACCATGATTGTATGTTTCCTGAGGCCTCCCTAGCCCTGTGGAACTGTGAGTTAATTAAACCTCTTTCCTTTACGAATTACTCAGTCTCAGGCATGTCTTTAGTAGCAGCATGAGGACAAACTAATACAGAGCCTTAGCAATCTTCTGGTTCTTTTCAGACCTCCCAATTTACAGATGAGAAAATGAGGCCAGAGGAATAACAGACTTGCCTAAGACTGTGAAATAAATCCAGAGCAGTGTTCAGAATTCAGGTCTTCGGATTCTCAGATCCTTTCACTTTGTATCCTCAATAGTTTTCAACCTTGACTTCACATTATAACTTTCTAGAGCGCTTTCAAAAAAACAAAAACAAAAAAACATACCCAGCCCCAATATTGGTGGTCTGGAGTATTTCATAGCTCCCCAGGTGATAGTCACTGAGAACCCCTGTATCCTGGCCTAGCCTGACTCAGTGATCTATTCCATTTCACTCCATAATGAGCCAAGCCTTGTGCTAAGGACTGGAGCTGTGAAAATGAATCAACTTGCTTCTGAAGCTGCTCAGCATGTGGCAGAAGAGCACACTGTGAAGAGTGCATTCCAACAGCAGAGTGATGAGTAACAATATCAATATAAATAAGTGATAGCAGTGATTAAGTCTGTATGGGAAGGTTGAGGGAGGTGGTATTTGAGTCCACATTTAAAGGATGAATAGAAGTTTCTTGAGAGGACAGGATGCAGAAGTGTTTTCCAGAGAGAGGGAATAGCATGGGCAAAAGCCTGAAGGTGTGAACAACGTGGCGTATTTGTAGTTTGGTTTATCTAAAGCAGGGTGCAAGGTAGGAGTAGTGGAATCAGAACTATGGAGGTAGGCAAGGGCTGGGTCACAAAGGGCATTATAGTAGAAGCCATTCTAAGGGTTGGGGATTATCCTGAAATGATGGTAACCACTGAGATATGCTAAGTGGAAAAATGATAAAGTAAAACTTGTATCAGGAAAAGAACCCTAATGGTGGTGTCAAAATGAATTGGAGGGGGAAGAAGCCAGAAACAGGGAGAACAGTTGAGAGGGGAGGGGAAGAGATGATGAGGGTCTGAATGCGCTGGCAACGTGGACTGAGGGCAGAGGACAGATAAGCTCTGCCCCTGAGCTATTGGATTTATTTATTTTTATTTTTTGAGATGGAGTGTCATGCTATCACTTAGGCTGGAGTGCAGTGGCATGATCTCGGCTCACTGCAACCTCCACCTCCCAGGTTCAAGTGATTCTCCTTTCTCAGCCTCCTGAATAGCTGGGATTACAGGCATACACCACCATGCCCAGCTAATTTTTGTACTTTTATTAGAGACAGGGTTTCACCATGTTGGCCAGGCTGATCTCAAACTCCTGACCTCAGGTAATCTGCCTGCCTCAACCTCTCAAAGTGCTAAGATTACAGGCATGAGCCACCGTGCCCAGCCAGCCATTTCATTTAGAATGTAGAGTTGATAGCGGAGAGATGGTGGATTAGCCAAGGGGGAGAAAGGTCTAACTCCAACCTTACTTCTCCCTGTTCTTCATATACTCTGGACTGAACAGCTCACTCTCCACTTCCTTCTAAAGTCTAGTTGGTTTTTTCTTTCTTTCTTTCTTTCTTTTTAGAGACAAGGTCTCATTCTGCTGCCCAAACTGGAATGCAATGGCACAATCATGGCTCACTGCAGCCTCAAACTCCTGGACTCAAGCCATCCTCCCATCACAGCCTAGTGAGTAGCTAGAACTATAGGTGTGTGCCACCATGCCCGGCCAATTTTTACTTCTTCTTTTTTTTGTAGAGATAAGGTCTTGCTATGTTGTCCAGGTCCAATTCAGCCTCCCAAAGTGCTGGGATTACAGGCATAAGCCACTGCACCCGTCAAAAATACGTTTTTTTAATGAAGGAAGCAGTAAAGCTCAGCAAGTTCATGCTCCATGTCCTGAAGAGTAGGAGGCATGCTGCCTCCTGAGAATAGTCTTACTTCTCATCTGCATGGTAAATTACCATTCCTCCAAAACGCTGCTCAAAGGCAGCTGCTCTGGGAAGATGCCCTTGGCCCCTAGAGCCACGGGTTGAGTGCCCACAGTGCCTTTGTATTCCTGTAAGTATTAAGAGAATTGTCCCATGTCATCAGTAGTTATGACTTTATACATGCACCCTGTCCCCCAACCCATCACTGACACATAAACTCTTTTGAGACAGGGACACTGTTTTTTTTTACTGTCTCCTGTCCTAACACAATGCATAGAAAAAAATACTTGTTAAAACCTTGTTGCATGAATGAATGCCAAGGGCTGGATTCTTGAATTCTAGGGAAGTGTTGTAGAATAGTAATGATGATGATGCTTACAGGACACTGTGATCCCTTCCCATAAGTGGACACCTTGGATTTAACTAACTGTCCAGCATCACTTGGAGCACAGGGCGGAGAATTATACCGAGGAATCACACCCATGTCATTTGAATTGTCTGCAAGACCACTTGAAAGACTTTCCAGGGCCATCACAAGGCTGCAAACCGCATTTGAAGAGCTGCTTCTGGGGCATTCTTTCCAAGGAGCCTTTTAGCAGGGCAGGGAGTGAAAGGTGAGGACAAGCCCGCTGTGCCCTGGAAAAGTGAGGCTTCTTGTTGTCATCTGGGCAATTCTCCCTTGGACTAGCTCCTCTCCCTGGCCTCCTCTGGTAAGTAATGTCTTCTAGAAGCACTTCTTCCTCCAGGAATCTTGAATCTTAGTTGAGTGCTATGAAGACAGTTCTGATTAATTGATACACTTAAGATATGCACTCATGGTTGCTATCCTAATCCTCCTAGGAGATTACCTTTTGAAAGCATTGGAAGATTAAGGAGAATTTCAGATGCCATAGCAATTTGAAGGGAAAAAAATGTTGGCCTCCACAGAGCCAGCTCGCCTGCCATGAGGGAGACATATTTGAGAGTCCTCCAGCTCCCTGTGGGCTGTACATCCAAGCAAGAAAGTCCAGATCTTGCATCTGAGCTGGCAACTGAAGGAACAGACCTTGAATCAGCACAGCAGTCAGAATTCTGCTTGAGGGCAGCTTTGCTGAAACTAAAAGGAATAATTTTATCTCGAACAGTCTCTCTGCACATTCTCTTTCCTCTGTGGCTGTTGCGACGTTAGATTAAGTCTATGTATATGTGGGGCAGAAGCGAAGTACAGGAGGAGGTGGAGAGAGTGATGGAATAAAAGGCTCCCACTAAACACACATCTATGTCAGTTTTACCAGGTGCTCTGCTGAAAGTGGTAGGATGAACACCTTCCACGCAGGCTGCATTCCTCCCAAGGAAACTGAAGAGTATAACCTCACCGGGAAATTCCTCCCAAGGCTTTGGCTCTGCAGGAAGCTCTTGGCTGTTTTTAGGAGATGTGTTTGCTGCAGGAGGAGGTATGGAGGTTGGGCAAGGCAGAGCTGGTAGGGCTGGCCCAGACTGTCTCTCTCAGACAAGTCTAGACTCAGGACTGTCATCCTACCTGGAAATGAGGTCTGATAGGAATGTCCAGGCAGAAAAGCTGCTCTTTCTGGGAAATTTGTCATCTTTAAATCATCTAGAGAAATTCTGGGGTGGAGGCTCAGCTTGGCACCCTTAAGGTAGTTGCAAATAAGGGGTGAAAGAAATCATGCTGAGGGCAAGTTAAAAAGAGTTAGTCAAAATGAAAAACACAACGTCTCCATCTAGAGTTTCTGTAGCACCTATTGATCAATTGATCAGATGGGTCAATGTGTTCTTTCAAGGTAATGCTTGGAAGCCTCCACAGGCTTTTTCTCCATCAGGCTGCTTGACTTGATTCTATTTTTTAAGGCTAGATTCTTATGGCCCTAGACCTTTAGTCTGACTGCCAGCATTACTGAATTGGAGCCTTGCTATTGACTATTTGAATTTTCAGTAAAAATGTCTCTGTGTCTCCAGATTATACATTTTTCTACTCTTATTTTAAAAGGAGCATCTTGCCTCTGCCTCTCTAGATTTAGGTATAGAATTTTCCTACCTCAATATGAAGTTCTTGCAGACTCTAACACCAGAACAGTCAATGTCATCTAAAGCCTCCAAAGGAGATCATCCCCAAGTAGGGTTGTGGGTGGATCCAAGGTTTTGTTTTGTTTTTTTAAGATGGGGTTTCACCATGATGGCCAGGCTGGTCTTGAACTTCTGACCTTAGGTGATCCACCCACCTCAGCCTACCAAAGTGCTAGGATTACAGGCGTGAGCCACCGCGCCCAGCTGGATCCAAGGTCTTATTTAGCAGCTCCTCTTTTTTCCAGGGCACCACCTACCAAACAGAAAGGTCATTTTCCAAATAGTCTTGAAGCTTCCCCACTAAGCGCCTCCTTCTGGATTGATTTGGCAAACAGTATCTAAGTACTCATCATGTGCCAGCCACTTTGCTAGACATTGGGAATACAAAGACACTAAGACCAGAGAGAGGAAACAGCAAGCCCGAAGCTTCTTTTCTCTGCTCAGAGTAGAGGACTGAGCATAAAATCTGATATTAACTTTTTTTTTTTTTTTTTTGAGACAGAGTCATACTATGTCGCCCAGGCTGGAGTGCAGTGGCGTGATCTCGGCTCGCTGCAACCACTGCCTCCCATGTTCAAGCAATTCTCCTGCCTCAGCCTCCCAAGTAGCTGGGACTATTGGCATACACCACCATACCCGGCTAATGTTTCTGTATTTTTAGTAGGGTCGGGCTTTCACCCGCCAGGCTGGTCTCGAACTCCTGACCTTGTAATCTCCCCACCTCAGCTTCCATAAGTGCTGGGATTACAGGCGTGAGCCACCATGCCCAGCCTTGACATTAGCTCTTAAAGATAGCCAATAGTTTTACTTCCTCAGATTTTTTATTTTATTTTATTTTTTTGAGTTGAAGTTTCATTCTTGTTGCCCAGGCTGGAGTGCAATGGAGCAATCTCGGCTCATGGCAACCTCTTCCTCCCAGGTTCAAGCTATTCTCCTGCCTCAGCCTCCCAAGTAGCAGGGATTATAGGCATGCACCACCAAGCCCAGCTAACTTTTGTATTTTTAGTAGAAACAGAGTTCCTCCATGTTGATCAGGTTGGTCTCAAACTCCTGACCTCAGGTGATCCACTGCCTCAGCCTCCCAAAGTGCTGGGATTATAGGCGTGAACCACCGTGCCTGGTTTCCTCAGATTTTTCTAGGGCTCACTTCCTACCATCACAGCAATGAGTCTTCTGAGTGTTGCCCCAGTGACAACTAAGCCAAACTCTGTTGCGATTTTTTTTTTTTTTTTTTTTTTGAGATAGAATCTTGCTCTGTTGCCCAGGTTGGAGCACAGTGGCACAATGTTAGCTCACTGCAACTCCCGTCTCCCAGGTTCATGCGACTCTCCTGCCTCAGCCCCCCAAGTATCTGGGACAGCAGGTACCTGCCACCATACCCAGCTAATTTATTTTTAGAAGAGATGGGCCAGCCTGGTCTCAAACTCCTGACCTCATGATCCTCCCACCTCAGCCTCCCAAAGTGCTGGAATTACAGGCGTGAGCCACCGCGCCTGGCCTGTTGCAATTTTTCTCCTGACACAAATACATATCTTTGATCCTGGGGGAAAGGTGTGAAAGAAGAGGAACCAGGTGGTGGGGAAGGCCAAGCCACCCCATGCATTCTGCCTGTAATTTGGCAGTGCTACCATCTGTTGGTTTTTTCACATGTCCAAAGTCTGCAACTGCAGTCTTCACGTCCTTCCCTTTCCCTGCAGAAAGGGATCAGGAATACACAACTATGCTAAACCCAGCCTGAGAGTCTTGACCCACTTTTGAGAGTTTCCAGACCAATGCAGCTGAAGCTGCTATCCTGCAGCTGTGCCTTTAAGAGAATCATGCAAGCAGCTGAGTTCATCTTTCTCTGAGCTGCTGTGGGGAAGGTACGGTCTTTGTTTCTGAACATTTTTCTTTTATTGCCAGAGTATAAAGACTTGGAAGAATTATTGCGAAACAGCTCACCTTCTCTCTTCCCCAGGGAACACAGGTTGAAGGAAACATCAAAGTCTTAAAGAGTCATTACATTCAGAGCTAGAGTAATAAATAGGCATTTATATTCCCTTCCTTTACAGTAGGTACCAGTCTTCAGTTCTCAGCTCCTAGGCCCCTGACATGGGGCACTATTCTGTACAGTTCCACAAACCAACAACAGCCATTCAGCAGGAGTGTTGAAACTGAGAGTGTTCTCCACTGCTCTTCATTGCGGCTGTGTTTGGGGTAGTCAAGAGTTAGACCACAAAATACTAATCCTCAGAACTTGGTCTTGGACCTGGTTATAAATCTCATTCCTGCAACTCTGAACAATATGATCATTGGGAGAGTTACTTAATTTTTCTGAGTCTCAGTTTTTCTCATCTATAAAATGAAGTTAATAATAGTATGGACTTCATAGAATGGACGTGATGATTAAGTTACTGAGTGCGTGTAATGTGTGCGGCACAATGAATGGTGCATACCTGGGGCTCAAGACAGGCACAGTGGCTCACACCTATAATCCCAGGACTTAGGGAGGCCAAGGTGAGTGGATCATGAGGTCAGGAGATAAGACCAATCTGGCCAACACAGCAAAACCCCATCTCTACTAAAAATACAAAAAATTAGCTGGGCATGGTGGCACATGCCTGTAATCCCAGCTACTCAGGAGGCTGCGGCAGGAGAATCACTTGAACCCAGGAGGCAGAGGTTGCGGTGAGCCTCGCGCCACTGTACTCCCACCCAGGCAACAGTGTGAGACTTTGTCCAAATAAATAAATACATACATAGGGATTAACAAATGGCCAACAATGTGTTGTTGATCTAGGGTGGGAGAGACTAATATCCGTTTGACTGTCATTACCTATTGACTGGGAAGACTGAGAAGGCAACAATGTTGCCTATTTGCTGTACTTAGCTCTACTTCATTTTTTTTTTTTTGAGACAGAGTCGCACTCTGTTGCCCAAGCTGGAGTGCACTGGCACAATCTCAGCTCACTGCCACCTCTGCCCCCCAGATTCAAGCAATTCTCCTGCCTCAGCCTCCCAGGTTGCTGGGATTATAGGCGTGCGTCATCATGCCCAGCTGATTTTTTGTATTTTTAGTAGAGATGGGGCTTCACCACATTGGTCAGGCTCACGTGACCAACCTGACCTCACGTGATCTACCCGCCTCAGCCCCCCAAAGTGCTGGGATTACAGGCCTGAGCTACCACACCAGGCTACTTCATTCTTGCTTCGTTGTTTGCCTGCTGCTCTCACCAAATTGTAAAGCTCATTGAGGACATGAACTAAGATCCTATGGCCAGCAGGGTCTTTCTACATAGTAGTCAATAAGTATTTGTAGATGGATGCATGGATATTTTTACAACTGACTGGTTGAATATCTCTTCTGATACATATGGGTATCGGTGCCTAGGAAATACATAATCCAAGGCTAGGAAGACATGAGCTTAATATTTAGTAACATTTTCTCTTACCTGCCACCTGTTTCTCTTGAGACATTAAATCCAAAGGCTTTAGATCCTGCTGCTTTGCATGACTAGGTTAGATTGCATATGAGAATTTTGCAAAGCAAAAAAGATACATCACACCAATTTGCCTCTCACTTTATGCTCCTCTCAAAAGGCTTTCAAGCCAAAAATCCCTCAGCAGTAATTACGTGTAAGGCAAAGAAATTAAGAACTCTGGCTGGGAAGACATTAAATGAGTCTCTGGAATATTGTAAAAGACATATATGCAAGGTTCTATCCTTCCCCTGGATTTCTTTCTGGCTCCTTGCTACAGGCTCTGAGGAGAACAAGCTCTCATACAGGAGCTTCCCCTTGAATATTGGAAAAAGATACATTAAAATCTGGTTATGAATCACAGCAGGGGGCTGTGAATTCAGTTATTTTCCCATGCACGATGGTGTGTACACAAGGTATCACTCCTGAAGACAACAAAAACCTATAATATAGAGTTTCTAAGGCACGTAGTCCCTCAGTAATAAAAATCTGCGAGGCCCAAACAACCTAGGAGTTATCTTCATCCCCTGCCATCAGCAATTCAGAGAACGTCTTCTGTGCTTCCCCGTCCTAATCTCTTAGGGATCATTGTGAATGTGAGAGCTTGGGAAAGGCAGGTGGCTGATGAATATAAGTGGGTTATTATAGTCCAAGGTGGATATATTTTAAAAATGAGTCTGTTTGAAAAGGAAGCAAAGGCCCAGCCTGGTGTGTAATGACCCTGAGGGAGTCAGAATCCCAGAGAATCCAGAGTGGGCTTTGCTTGTGGGTTTTATTTTGTTTGTTTGTTTTTTAGATGGAGTCTGGCTCTGTCACCCAAGTTAGAGTACAGCGGCGCAATCTCGGCTTGCTGCAACCTCTACCTCCTGGGTTCAAGCAATTCTCCTGCCTCAGCCTCCCAAGTAGCTGGGAGTACAGGCACCTGCCATCATGTCAGCTAATTTTTGTATTCTTAGTAGAAACAGGGTTTCACCATGTTGGCCAGACTGGTCTCAAGCTCCTAACCTTAAGTGATTTGCCCACTCAGCCTCCCAAAGTGCTGAGAACACAGGCGTGAGTCTCTATACCCAGCCTTTGTGGGCTTTTTTGTTTTTTTGTTTGTTTGTTTGTTTGTCTTGTTTTGTTTTTGTCTCGCTTTGCCACCCAGGGTGGAGTGCAGGGGCATCGTCATAGCTCCTGCAGCCTTGATATCCCAAGCTCAAGAGATTCTCTGGCCTCAGCCTCCTGAGTAACTGGGACTACAGGTGTGTACCACCACACCCAGATGATGTTTTGTTTTGTTTTGTTTTTTTGGTAGAGACAAGGTCTTGCTATGTTTTCCAGGCTGATCTAGAACTCCTGAGCTCAAACAATCCTCCCATCTCAGCCTCCCGAGGTGCTGGGATTATACACGCGAGCCAGCCAGTTGGCCTGTGTTTGTTTCAATAGAGCAATATGACTAGGAAAAGTTTCTCAGTGACCTCTGCAGATTTACTGCTTGAAGGAAAAAGTCTCTGATATAATGATGAGACTTCCTCTTTCATCAAGGAAAGTGTCTACCTTCAGGAAGACCCCAAAGGCTATAACAAGGCTTTGCCTGCCCGGTGAGCATGGCGAGGTGGTTGCCCTTCCCATCTTCCAAAGTCATCTTCCTCCGGGAAGCCCTGCCCAGCTGACCCCATTTAGCTTGTTCGCCAGATCACCCCAGGAAGCTCTTAACCCTCACCCACTAGAACATGAGGCACCCACATGGCCCAGGGTTTCCCTCCAAAGATTTCACCATGTCCCCACAAGTAGGCTTGTGTCTGACAGGTGTTCTCAGTGGGGAAGGCAGAGGTTGGAAAGGGCGGCCATGGCACACATCTCTAATAATAATGAATCCCCTTTCCCAGGTTCTCACCTCCTCATGCCCCCTCCCAGGGAGGCTTCTCAGATACACTCATTGAAGTGACCCTTTCCCCCTCCAGGACTCCCTATCTCCTAACCCTGCTTTCCTTTTTCCCACAGAAATTATCACCTTTGACACAATTTATTTTTATTTATGTGCTTTCTGTCTTCTTTCACAAGACTGTAAGCTTTAAGAAGGCAGGGACTTTTGTCTATCTTGTTCTCTTATTCCAGCACTAGAACAGTGTATGGCACATGCTAAGTACTCAGTAAACATTCTTGGCATCACTGAGAGGCAGTGCTTTGCATTGATCACAACCTCCAAGCTAACCCTACACGTGAATGTTGGCCTCCCCAGAAACCCGAGCGTCCTCCCCATGCAGGGGTTCGGTGTCCTAAAAGGATATGTTTTCGTGGCTGTTGTGTTAGTGAGGGGAGTCATTCTGCCTGGCTAAAAATCTCAGAATATATGATATGTTTCCTTCTTTCTTTTTTTTTTTTCTTGAGACAGAGTCTTGCTCTGTTGCCCAGGCTGGAGTGCAATAGCATGATCTCAGCTCACTGCGATCTCCACCTCCCAGATTCAAGCGATTCTCATGCCTCAGCTACCCAAGTAGTTGGGATTATAGGTAAGTACCACCACACCCAGGTAATTTTTGTATTCTTAGTAGAGATAGTGTTTCACCAGTGTTGATCAGGCTGGTCTTCAATGCCTGACCTCAAGTGATTTGCCCACCTCAACCTCCCAAAGTGCTGGAATTACAGGTGTGAGCCACCATGCCCGGCCTTCTATTTCTTTCTTAAACCCGAACCATTAAAAGAGCTAGACTCGCCCTCTTCTCTCCCTGTTGGCTTTGCTTTTGTTGAGAGGTCTGCAGAGAGAAGTCAGTCCCTTCACTCTGCCCCAATGCCTAGTCTCATGTGTGCCTCACTCTTGTCCCTTGTCTTAGGCTAATGTCTGATCTGGGATCTCTCTCTGCCTCTCATTCTCTAGTCTTTGCTCCCAGACTGAAGAGGATGGCCATAGAAAACCACAGAACCTAACTACATGTGCATTCTTGCTTTGAACGATTACTTAGTCCTGCCCACAATGCTGTTTGCCTCTGCTGTTGGACTTGAGGCTGCTGCCCAAGACAGTTCATCTCCTCCAGCTTCCTGTAGCCCCTTCCTTACCCTTTCCTGCCATCCATCCTCAGCCTCCCCTCCAACTTTGTCAGGAAAGTCAAAGCCATTAGGCACACTCCAGGTTTTCCCTCTGCCCTGCTTTCCTCTTCCACACATCACTCGCCTTTCAAGCAATTCCCCTTTGCTTGTTGCTCCAAGGAGCAGAGTCTGCCGGGCCTCCTGGTCTCATCGTTCTTATCATTCTCCAGGACTCCTGATGCCTCAGCTCCTGCTCGCATCCCAGCTGGCGATCCTCAAGGGTTCCCTGGCATCTCCAGTCTCTCACATTTTCCTCATTCCCTCCCCTTTGCCCAGAAACATACACAGATGTCCACCCTAAAAATTCTTCACTGAACCCTGCTGCGCACATGTTCTATTTGCTTTTCACCTTGACAGAGAAACTTCTCAAAAAAGCACCTTCGCTTTCTCAAACCACAGTCTCTCCTCAACCACGTGCTATGTGGCTGCTACCCTTGGCATTCAACAAAAAATGGCTTTTCCAAAGATCTCCAGTGACTTTGTAATTGCCACATCCCAAGGCCTTTCCTCAGTTTTGGGAAAGTCCTGTCCCACGTTTTCTTCTCATAACACGTCTGCCCTGCTCTGACTATCACGGCCTATCTTGACTTGTCTCTTGCCTTTCTGACAGATTCAGCTTTGACTCTTACTTGCTCCCCATCCTTCTCTCTACAAACTTGCTCTTGGTGGCCAACCCCTCTCAGCACACACAATTCTCTTGTTGCAGCCTCCCAAGTAGCTGAGACTACAGGCACACGCCAGCACGTCTAGCTAATTTTTTTTTTTTTTTTTTTTTGAGATGGAGTTTCATTCTTGTTACCCAGGCTGGAGTGCAATAGCACGATCTCAGCTCACTGCAACCTCCACTTCCTGGGTTCAGGCAATTCTCCTGCCTCAGCCTCCTGAGTAGCTGGGGTTACAGGCACGCACCACCATGCCCAGCTAATTTTTTGTATTTTTTAGTAGAGACGGGGTTTTGTCATGTTGGCCAGCCTGGTCTCGATCTCCTGACCTCAGATGATCCACCTGCCTCAGCCTCCCAAAGTCCTGAGATTACAGGTGTGAGCCACCGTGCCTGGCCTATTTGTTATTAACAGGGTTTCACCCTGTCATCCAGCCTGGAGTGCAGTGACATGATTACAGCTCACTGCAGCCTCGACCTCTTGGGCTCAAGCGATCCTCCCACTCAGCCTGAAGTAGTTGAAACTACAGGTGCACGCCACCACACCTGGCTAATGTTTGCTTTTTCTGTAGAGACGGGGTTTTGCCATGTTGCCCAGGCTGGTCTTGAACTCTTGAGCTCGAGCAATCTGCCCACCTTAGCCTCCCAAAGTATTGGGATTACAGGTGTGAGCCACTGTGACCAGCCTGATCATAGTTATATTTTTTATAGCTAATTTCCCCAACTCCAATCCCAGTCATATTAGTGCTCAGTATACTTGTGATTATGCTATTTTGCTTCTCAAAAACTTTCAACAGCTCTTCGTTGCCTTGGGAGCAAAACACAAATTCATGAGCCTGGTGTTCAACGTGTCTTGGTGGTAGAGGTCCTAATCTATATATCCAGGTTTATTTGTGTGAACCCTCCACTGTAGTCAACTTAATCTACTTGCCACTACCCAGATACACCTCTGCCACTATCTCTTCCTGGAATTCTTCCCATCTTGTCAAAATGCTACCCATCTTATAAAGCCTATGTCAAATATTTATGTATATTTTATTGTCCCTGTTGGATTGTGTGTTCCCTGGAGACAAACAGAGTATCTTTCACATTTGTATGTTCCATGGGCTCTTTGCCCATGGTAGGGGAAGGGGGAAAATTAGCATTTATTGAACGCCTCCCATGTGCCAAAGATGGTGGAAATTGCTTTGCATATGCTATCTCATTAAATCCTAAGAACAACTCTATTCAGTAGGGATTACTATTCTAATTCATTGATCATAAAATTGAGGTTCAATGGTGTGATTTTTCCAAGGTCACAAAGCTAGTTATTGGCAGAGTCAAAATTTGAACCTAAGAGCTATCTAACAATAAATACATTTGAGGAAGGCAGAAGCAAATAATTATGCTCACAAAGGATGAATCACAAAAGAAATACAAATGGCTAAAAAACACGTTGGAAAATTCAGCCTCACTCATCAACTTTCAAACAGTAATGTTTTTTACCAATCAAAAGTTATTAAATATACTGGCCACACATGATGGCTCACACCTATAATCCCAGCACTTTCGGACACTGAGACAGATGGATCATTTGAGGTCAGTAGTTCCAAACCAACTTGGCCAACATGGCAAGACCCTGTCTCTACTAAAAATACAAAAATTAGCCAGGTGTGGTGACATGTGCCTATAATCCCAGCTACTTGGGAGGCTGAGGTATGAGAATCACTTGAATTGGGAGGCAGAGGTTACAATGAGCTGAGATCATGCGACTGCACTCCAGCCTGGGAGACAGAATGAGACTCCATCTCAAAAAAAAAAAGAAAGTGATTAGTATGCAATAATATGCTGACAAGTGTTGGGGAACAGGGACACTTTGCATTATTGGTAGAAGCAAAATTGGATAATCTCTGGAAGGCAATCTGACCTTTAAAGGTGTGCAGAGCCTTTGACCTAATTAACTCCACTTCTAGAAATGTATCCTGAAGAAGCAGCAAGAAATGCATAAAAGTATTTATAATTAAGGATGTTTACCTTGGCATGGACAACCAGAAACCAGCTAAATGTCCAACAATTGGTGTTTATTAAACATACTGTGCTCACACTTATCATCGAACCCAGTATAGCAATAAAAAGGATTATAAAAAGATACTTCATGACATGGGAATATGCTCATAATGTATTAAGTAAAAATATAAATCAGGTGGCAAAACAGCATTGCAATATGATGCAATATGTTTAGAAAATTATGAATATAAAATGACTCAACGGATATATTCTACAATGTCTAATGTTTATTTCTAGAGGTGGGTTTTAGTTGCATTTTGCTTATTGATACTTTCAAGCTTTCCATGCTGAGTGTATAATACTTTTTAAAAATTGGAGCCAGGGCAAGGCGGGGTGTGGGGGAGAGGGAGAATGTGTTGATACTAACTATGCTTCCTAGGATCAGAACAATCAAAACCCATCAGCTATGAAGGGAGTGCCATCCACTGCTCAGCCCCTATGACACCACACCCTTGGGCTAGGCAAGCTTCTGGAACAGTGGGAAATGTGGGGGCGAGAGAGCACGAGTGCCTCACCTCAGTCTCCAGTTCTGTTACCTGTCGGGACAGAAGCCAAGGGCCTGTTAGGAAGCATAATGGTGGTGCCTAGTTGATGGCTGAGACCCCAAGAGAGCCTTCAGTGTAGGAAGCCACTGAAACTCAAAGCTGAGTAAGAAACACAGGTGCAGATTCCAGAGCAGAAGTTTACATATTCACCTCCTGGAATGCTGCATGGTTTGTGGTCAACCTCACCGCCTGAGGAGCAGAGCAGGCTTGAAGCCAAGTGAGAACACAGCCTGGGCGTGAGTCATGGGAGATGGGAAAAAAGCATAGCAATCAACAGAGACTTCAGCTGAAACCAAGTGTAGGAGTTGACAGAAATGAGGGTGGAGATACAGACTTGCAAGGACTGACTTTGAAAAAGAACCTGTTTTTCCAACCTGGGATGTTTTTAAAGTCAGACTGCCTTCTAGAGTAGATCTAATTCTTGCCTTTACCAAAAGCAGGAATTTTTTAGGTCTTATGTAACCCACACAAAGCCATTGGTTGTTGCTTTTTTAAAAACAAACAAATTCTGGTTATAAGAAAATGCTCAACTGAACAATAATATACGTATGATTCAGCCTTGCAGTAACTTTTTTTTTGAGAACGAGTTTTGTTCTTGTTGCCCAGGCTGGAGTGCAATGACCCAATCTCAGCTCACTGCAACCTCCGCCTCCAGGGTTCAAGAGATTCTTCTGCCTCAACCTCCCAAGTAGCTGGGATTACAGGTGCCTACCACCATGCCTGGTTAATTTTTGTATTTTTAGTAGAGACAGGGTTTTGCCATGTTGGCCATGCTGGTCTCGAACACCTGACCTTGTGATCCGCCCGCCTCAGCCTCCCAAAGTACTAGTATTACAGGTGTGAGCCACCACGCCCGGCCAGTGGTAACTTTTTAATACCTGCAAATCCTCTGACTTGATTATTCACATCTGTCTTCCAAGGTAGACTAGCAACGGCCGGGTCTCTTTCTGGCAGATCAAAAAATAAAATACAATAAAAAACCTGAGAAATTTAAATCATGCTTCCATAGCCTGACCATGTTGAAAGGTGATACTACAAGAGTCTACCTCACTAGTCAATTTATTGCTCAAGTGCAGTTCTCAATCCTCGATTCTTTTTTTTTTTTTTTTTTGAGACAGAGTCTGGCTCTGTTGCCAGGCCTAAGTGCATCTCTGTCCACTGCAACCTCTGCCTCATGGGTTCAAGTGATTCTCCTGCCTCAGCCTCCTGAGTAGCTGGGATTACAGGTGCACATCACCATGCCTGGCTAAATTTTGTATTTTTAGTAGAGATGAGGTTTCACCATATTGGCCAGGCTGGTCTCGAACTCCTGACCTCAAGCGAGCCATCTGCCTCGGCCTCCCACAGTGCTGGGATTACAGATGTGAATCACAGCTCCCGACCCCAGTTTTGTGAAATTCCATATGACAATATGTTTTCTGGGAAGGCCAAAGCTGTGATTTGGTAGAAGGAGTACAGGACTTAGAGCTGGAAGAGCTGCCATCCACCTCACTCTTCAAACTATTCCGCTACAATGAAAGCATGAGTTCTAACTCCACATTTGAGAGAGCTGCTTCACCTCTTGAGCCATGGTCTCCTTGTGTGTAAAGTGGAGTTCACTCTTCCAGCATATATCTGTTGAGCACCTACAGTATGTCAGACATTGTGCTAGGCACCAGCGAAACGATGAGCCCTTCCAATCCTCAGAGGGACTGGCAAACTATGGCCATGGACTGTCTCTGTACCGCACAAGTTAAAAGTGTTTCTCATATTTTTGGATTTGTGAAAACAATCAAAAAGAATGTCTTATAATTTGCAAAAATGTATATAAAATTCCAGTATCAGTGTCCATACATAATCTATTGTTGGAACACAGTCTCATTCATTAGTCTACACATTGTCTATGGCTGCTTCCAGACTGCAGTAGCAGAGCTGAGCGGTTGCAGCAGAGACCATATGGCCCCCAATGCCAAAAGTATTTACTATCTGGCCCTTTACAGAAAAAAAAAAAATGGGATGACCCTTAGACTAAAGGTAAAAAACAAGGTAATTGCAGACTCAGAAAGTTCTATGACATTTAAAAGGTGGGAACTGGGTGTAGTGGCTCATGCCTGTAATCCCAGCACTTTGGGAGCCTGGGGTGGGCAGATCACTTAAGGCCAAGAGTTCAAGACCAGCCTAGATAACATAGTGAAACCCCTCTCTACTAAAAATACAAAAATTAGCTGGGCATAGTGGCTGAGGCAGGTGAATCACTTCAACCCAGGAAGCGGAGGCTGCAGTAAGCTGAGACTGCGCCACTGCACTCCAGCCTGGGTGACAGAGCCAGACTCCGTCTCAGAAAAAAATAAAATAAAATAAATTTAAAACGTAGGAGGGTGGGATTTTTCAAGGCTGTTATGAAGGTGGAAATTAAAGCTCCTGAAAAGGATACTCAGTTAACAAACACAACTAGAGTATTTCCAGGTCCTGCTGGGCCAGCCTGGTGCCAACCAGCTGAAAATAACAGGTGTGCCCAGAACATCTCTGGTTCCTGCCCTCCCATCCCGCTCAAGTCCTGCCGATGCTCTGTGCTGTGCTCTCAGGCTGCCCTCTGGGGATACACCTGTGTACATGCCAAGGGTGCTGCTCCACTACACCAGTGGTGTAGGTGCCAACATAGAGTTATATGCCAACATGGAGCATGCCCTTACACTGATGCTCTGCTGCACAGCGGGGTGAGGACAATGACCCTCTCCTCCACTCAATATCCCTGAAGTTACTTTGGAACCTAAGCAGATAGCTGTGGTCTTTGTCTTTCTGTGAAAATGGCTCCTTTAGTCCTTCCCTGCAGCCACCTGCCACTGGACTGGACTACAAAGTCAGGGATTGGCACTGCCTTTTCTCTAGGCAAAATTCTTCCCCCGCTTCCTCTCTCCCTACGTTGTCTTCCCCCCTCCTTCTCCCATGCAAATGCCCATGCAAATGGATGCCCGTACGGACTAATGAAGCAGTGGTTCCTCTAGCTTTGTAATCTGCTGTATAATTAATATGATATGGCGTTATCACCATTTCCCAATCTCCCTCCCAGTTGGCACGCAGCCCCTTGTCTTTAGCCTACAACTCCCTCGCCCACAGATACACAGTAAGGTATTTGTTGATTTGATCTGAAGGAGGCCCAGCAGGTCAGACGGTCAGTCCCAGCCTCCTTTGGCCCCTTCAAGTTGCCAGACAGAACCAAGGCAGATCTGTGAGTGTATCAGTTCCAGGCCAGTCTCCAGGGCCCAGTGTGCCAGGAAAGATCTGGGCATCCGGGGAGGGACCATACAGCAGGATCAGAACCTCAAAGGAGGCTCCTGCATACAGAGCATGCGAGCCTGCCCTGAGCTTCAGCTGGTGGCCCAGACATCCTGCCACTGCCACCAACCAGGCCTTCTCACAACCATTACTTAATTTCACCTGAGCTTCACAAGCCCCCTGGACCTTGCACCTGTATGTCCCAGCTTGGTTAGCACCTTTCATTGTTCTCTCCCCACTCATGCTTGAGCTTCCTACCCCCAATTAAAAAAAAAAAAAATCTTCAGCTACCTTCTTTAGCTCAGAAACTCTCCCCAGCTTGCATGAGAGAAGGGTTAGAAATAGAACAACCCTGCTGTTCCAGTGAGTTAAGTGCAGTCTTTCCCAGGCCGCCTTCCTCCCCTTACTCTGAGGGGTCCATGCCACCAAGGTCCCAGCATGGTTCAAGGCTCAAGCCCACTTACCCACCATGGCAGCTGGTATCACGGCTTGACTCCAAGCTCTACTGGAGTAGAACAAAAGGTGAGGAGACGGGGGGAAAATGGAAGGGGCAACTTTTTTTTTTTTTTTTTGAGATGGAATCTTGCTCTGTTGCCCAGGCTAGAGTGCAGTGGCACAATCTCAGCTCACTGCAAGCTCTGCCTCCCAGTTCAAGCAATTCTCCTGCCTCAGCCTCCCAAGTAGCTGGGATTACAGGCGCAGGCCACCACCCCCAGCTAATGTTTTTATATTTTTAGTAGAGGTGGGTTTCACCATGTTGGTCAGGCTGGTCTTGAACTCCTGATGTGATCGGCCTGCCTTGGTCTTCCAAAGTTCTGGGATTACAAGCGCGAGCCACAACGCCCGGCCAGGAACAACTATTAACACATATCACACTATCTCTTGGTGGGCTCAGAAACTGAGGTGGGCCCAGACTAATGGGAAGAGGCATCCAGTGACCATTAGATGGGAGACAGAGGGTGCGGAGGGAGAATGGTAGGCCAGTGCTGCACCCTTCAGCAGGCTGACGTCTATGTTCTTCATTTCTGTGCCTTTAAGGAGGCAAGAAAGTAATAACAAAGGGACAGAAGACAATGCACACACAGGACTGCCAAGCGATCCTTCTCTGCTTATCCTTCCAAGCACGTGATGTGTCCAACTCCCTTGCCTCTCTGTCCGTCCTAATCCAGGGTAGGATTATTTTAAGTAGGTGAAAAATGTCTTTGACCATGTAAAGCCTTCTGTAACTCTGAAACCTGTTTTGTAAGAGTCTATGCTCATTTTAATTAGCAAACTTGGAATTGCTCACACTGTTTTCTGATTCTCCAAGATTAATAAAAATGTATGCAAAATGTTATGGGGAATTAGTAAACTGTGGTGCTCTGTGCCCCTACAGCAATGCCCTTAAAAAGCAAGCTATCTGAGGCTGGTGATCAGGCAAGCTTCAGAACAATTCTCCCACTGAGTGGGAAGTTGGAATGCATGGCTTCCAAGGTTCCTACTAACTCTAAGCTCTTACGACACTAAGGTTAATGGACGCTGAAATGCAGGCCAAGAAAAACCATCTAACGTGAGGGGTTAAAAAAAGACTTGACAATGTGTTTTTCCCAGAACACGGTGAGCCCAAACATTTCTAGCTAGAGCTGCCATCAAAGAATGTGTTTGCAAACCAGTCAGAATTTAAAGTAAACTTCAACAGGCAAATGATAAACCTTCCCTAAAAAGGTAATCACACGGAGAATGACCAGATTTTGGATGTGGTCCGAAATGCTTTCACATTTTTAACTCCAAATGGGCTGGGGCACTTGCTTTGGGGGCCAAAAACATGAAAAGTTAGGATGATTGCTTTCTACTCAGCAGGTAGCCACAGGAAAACTTCAAGAAATAAAGTATGTGGTGGCCACTCCAAAAAGCCAATCAACTCCTGAGGATTGTGGTGCAGGAAGAAACGGTCATAGACTGGGCACACTGCAGTTCCAGAGCCATAGGAACAGGAGGTCCTGGGGATACCAGGGCCTCTCAGTCCAGCTGCCAATGCCCTGGCCAGGGGACAGTGTGAGGTGGTTTGCCGCCCTTCTTTCTCCTGGGTGCTATTCCAGACCAGTACAACACCACATCCGGAGCAGTCCTAATTCCTTTGAGGCTCAGACTAGTCAACCACATCAAACTCTACCTTTAATTGGGGTGCGGAGGAGCTTTGGTTTTTGGCTATATATGCTTTAAATTTTTTTTCATTGTGAAATAGATCATATTACAAAAGAATGTGCATAACATATATGTCCAGCTTAAAGAATAATAATAAAAACCAGACGCCCATGTCCACATCACCTAGCTTACGGAATTGAATATTGCCAATACCTTTGAAGCTCACTCCATGCCCACACTTCCCAACTGTCTTGCTTTCCCTTCCCAAACCCCAGGGGCAAGCCACTGACCTGACACAGGTGTTCCTCATTCCCTGGCTTTCCTTTACAGTTTGAATCCACCTGTTGGGGATCCCTAACCAATATACTCCTTAGTGGGTCCTTTTGTGAACTTTGTGTGACAAAGCCACACTAATTGTAACCTTCTTTTTTTTTTTTTTTTTTGAGATGGAGTCTCACTCTGTCACCCAGGCTGGAGTGCAATGGCACAATCTTGGCTGACTGCAACCTCCACCTCCTGGGTTCAGGTGATTCTTCTGCCTCAGCCTCCTGAGTAGCTGGGATTACAGGTGCCCACCGCCACACTCAGCTAATTTTTTGTCTCTTTAGTAGAGACAGGGTTTCAACATGTTGGCCAGGATGGTCTCGAACTCCTGACCTCATGATCTGCCTGCCTCAGCTTCCCAAAGTGCTAGAATTACAGGCATGAGCCACTGCACCCAGCCAATTGTAACCTTCTTAATATGCTGTCTTTTCTGAACAGTATTTTTGGAATTTGTTCATGTTGATGGGTGTAGCTGTAGTTTATTTGCTTTCTTTTCTATATGTGATTCCATTATGCCAAAATTACTTGTTTATTCTACTACTTATGAATATCTTGGTTGTTTACTTTTTTAGCTATTATAAACAAGGCTATTATGCACATTCTTATACATGTCTCCTGTAGTGTACATGCAAGAATTCCCCTTGGGCAGAGCTACTCAAAGTGTAGCTGGCAGACTCACTGCTGGTGCCCAAACTCTTACTGCTTTACAACAAGCTGAGGAACTTGAGCCAGGGTGTAAAGCAGCCATATCATTCAATTCACCATTTAGTTCAATGCTACTTTTTTCATAGCAGGACTTCCTTTCAAAAGAACAATGGGGCTGGTACCAGTAGCTCATGCCTATAATCTCAGCACTTTGGGAGGTTGAGGCAGGCTGATCATTTGAGCTCAGGAGTTCAAGATCAACATGAACAACATGGTGAAACCCCATCTCTACTAAAAATACAAAAATTAGCCAGGCGCGGTGGCACATGCCTGTGATACCAGCTACTCAGGAAGCTGAGGCCGGAAGATCACTTGAGCCAGGGAGCCACAGGTTGGTTGTCAATGAGCCAAAATTGCACCACTGCACTCCAGCCTAGGCAACAGAGAAATAACCTGTCTCAAAAAAAAAAAAAAAAAAAAAAAGTGCAGCTGATGTCATTCTGGAAGAAGCACCTCAATTCCTCCCACCTCTGCTGCTTGGCAGGGCCCTTGGCACCCTCTACCTTTTCTCTTCACCTTCATCTGCCAATCTCTGGGCCCCCTCTCTACCTCATCAGTGAAGATTTTGGCCCCTCAGCCTCTCAGTTTTGCTCAATAAAAATATGCTCCATGAATGAATGAATGATGTGTTCTCCCTAACCCACACGTCCACCTCAGGAGCTGCCATGCTATTCCATGAATTCCACCTCCCCAGTTGATTTTTCCAGGGAGTGGGTAAAAGTCAAAGTCCTCCCCAGCCTTTTTCATCCTGGAACCAAGAAAAGCGGCCAGTGTGTCTCCAGTGTAAAAGCTATGATGTCATTCACCAGGGCTGGCAGCAGCCCTACATACCTCCTTGGGAGGAAGCTGCCTGCAGTGACAGAGGACAGAGTTGAGGCACAGAGAAGATGAGCAGCGACACCAGTCGGAGCAAGTATCCAGCAGTGCCTGGTCCCTGACCCCTGGGTCCCTAGGCCTGGCTGTGTTGGTTTCTCAGCCCCATCTTGGCTTCTCCTTTTTGTCTAAGCTGGTTGAAATGGTTGTTTCACGTCTGGGAAAGAACTGAGTAATACACCCAACTATAGGCCTAGTGAGCTGCAGAAAGCTGGAATCAAGGCTGCCCTTCGGACTGCAAAGCTGGTTATTACAAATATTTTTGGAGAATGTTGTTAATTCTTCAGATTGATGTTACTGAAACACCAAACTGAAACCAAAACCAAACCAAACAAAAACTCACAAGCAACTAGGAGATCTGAGGTTGCCATATTGCCATAAGGGACATTCCCACGTTTCCTGCCACAGCTCAGGTATCGGCTGGACAGTTCTGCCTGGCACGCACCTCACAACCACATATGCCTCCACTCTAATCTCAGCTCATGACTTCCCAGGTCCTCTTTCCCAGGGGTTCCCATTGTGGTCCATCAATCACTCTGTGTCACTTGACAGCATTGGGAAGGCTATTTCCCCACATCCATGTATAAGGACAGGGTAAAACAGCCAAACGCACACAACTCAGGAAGAATTGTTAACACCACCAGGGACAGCTAGGGATCTACCTCATAAAAGGAAGTGGGAGGCCAGGTATGGTGGCTCACACCCATAATCCCATCACTTTGGGAGGCTGAGGCAGACGGATCACCTGAGGTTGGGCATTTGAGACCAGCCTGACCAACCTGGAGAAACCCCATCTCTACTGAAAATACAAAATTAGCTGGGTGTGGTGGTGCATGCCTGTAATCCCAGCTATTTGGGAGGCTGAGGCAGGAGAATTGCTTGAACCCAGGAGGCAAAGGTTGTGGTGAGCCAAGATCACAACATTGCATTCCAGCCTGGGCAACAAGAGCAAAACTCTGTCTCAAAAAAAAAAAAAAAAAAGAAGTGGGAAAAAGGAGTACATGAGAAGCTCTGAGAAACAGCAGGACTCTCCCAGGGAATATTTAGTCCAGAAATCATTCCTTAAATCTGGGTGGGGCTGTAAAACCATTTTGCCACATAAATCAAAAGCTTTTTATGGGCATTTCATCTGTGCCAGTCCCAGCTAAAGTGGACACAGAGCACAATTCCAGTCCCTCTCCTCATGCCCACAGAGAATAGGACAGATCAGCCATTCATCCTCTTCCCCATCCCTAGATGAAAATGGCAATTATTCTTGAGTTGCCTGATCACAGGGGGTACAGTAGAGGGGCACCTAGATTTGTCAGGCATTCCCATGTTTGAAGGTAGCTAAAGCTCAGAGAGGTTAACTGGATTATCCCAAGTCACACAGCCACATAGTAACAGAACCCAGACTAGAAGTCAGAAACTCTCATCTAGTGCTCGTTTCTCTCCACTGTGCTGCTTAGGAGCACTTTTCAGGCAATGCCTAAGACATTTCAAAGAGTGTGAATTAGAACGTGAAGCCAATTAAGTAGCTACAATGTCCTCAGATATCAACATGACAGTCCTGGGATGTCTTGGGCATTTTGCGCCCCCCTCAGACATGCAAAGAGGTCCATGAGGGGCAATTGGACTCCTGTGGAACTGTAGGGCTGTGCTTTTCAAACCCCGGATCATGAAATCAACTTGTGGATTGAATAGCCTTTCTGAATAGAATATAAAATATCAACACTATATCCTATGGTAAAGTTAAATATTATCTCACAAAACATTTGTTACCATGTGTACGTGTGTGTGATGAAAAAGTTTGCTTTTTTTTTAAGGGTGGGTCACTGTCAAAATGTTTTGAAAACTCTGATTTAAGGAATAACTTCTAGAGAAATTTTCAGCTGTGACAGTTCAATGCTTTTGTATTCCCTGCAGGTAGAAATTAATGCAAAAATATTATTTTTTTAATGTAGTAAACAAGATTTAGAAGCTATTTCAGTAAAGATCCAATTAACCAGAACACTCAGGGAATTTAACGTCCTGGTTAATTGAATCTCTTCATTAATGAGGACAAATTAAAATCCTTGTCAAGATACAGAGTCATAGAACATTATGGGTGGAAGAGACCTTGGAAATTGGTCTTCACCAACTCCCTCACTATCTTGTTGGCAGAAGCTGAGGCCCAGAAGGAGAAAGTGGCTTGCCCTGGGCCCTAAGGCTAATTGAGGGTTCAAGCCAAGACCTCAGCCCATAATTCACCTGCCCAACTCTCTTGTGAGACTGAGCTGAACCTTAGTGAAATCATGCATAACCCTTGGGCTTGCTTCTTAAGATAAAAGCTCAGCTTTTAGCTTGTCCATTGCCATTTGCTTTTTCTCATAGCTCAGTGCAGTTGGTTTTACAGAATTTAGAGCAAACCCCAAAGATCTGCTGGTAGCATCAAAAAGTTGGTGTGATTGAGCATCTTTCTCTCTCTCTCTCTCTCCTTTTCTTTGTCTTTGTTTGCTCTGATCTTTTTTCTTCACATATATTATTGGTTTTCAAGACGCATAGTGATAACCTTTTTTTAAAATATATTTTTTATATTGCTTGAGGCTGAGAGAAGCTATTTTCATTCTTGGAACTCCCTAAACCATTCCTGTGACCTGTCTCTGCCATTAAGCCACTATTTAATGAGTTCTATCATACGGAGAATAAACACTGGGAAACTGAAATGCATAGCCTTGTCCTTCAATAGCATGCACTGTCCCACATTTGTTCATTGAACACATACACATAATATATCAGGCACTGTACCAGGCACTAAGGATGCAGCAGGGAACAAAACAGAAAAATCCCTGCCCTTAGGGAGCTTACACTCTAATAGTAATGAATAAGCAGACATTAAACGAATAAGCAAATAAGCACATGGTAAGTCAGACGGCAATAAAGTCAACGGAGTAAGGAAAGGCAAGCTAGAGGAAAATAGGGATTGCTGAGGTGGGTGGCTACTATTTCATATGGAGTAGTCAAAGAATGCCTTGGGAATCAAGAAGCAGGGGTCTGAAGAAAGTAAGGGCATGAGGCAGCTCACAGTCTGGGAGAAGAGAGCTTCTGGCAGGGAAAAAACAACACTGTCAGGCTACAAACACCTTCTACCAAGTACCAGTGATTTCTGACTCATCAAGTCCACCTCTCCAATGACACTGTCCTGAAGATTATTAGATACCTATTTAGGGAGAAGACATTGCATTGTTTCATTCCATGAGCAAGCACATGTGCGAAGGACTCTGTGATGAAAGATCGAGATGATCCCTGCCCACCTGATATTAGTGACCAATCAAAATATGACTGTCCATGCTGGTCAGGCTACAATTGCAATAAGAATGTTGCAAAGGAGGGAGGTATGACATGTACGTCTTTCGGAATAGGAAGGATAATTTCAGGCAGAGGAAATAGCAGGCATAAAGGCACAGGGGTAGAGAGGATGGTGCCTTCAGGGACCATCTACCTGTTTCATCTGGTTGGGAGGTGAATGTCAAGAAATGAGGACAGAAGCAAGTAAAGTAAGAAGTAGAAGTAGAAGGCCCGGTCATGGTGGCTCACACCTGTAATCCCAGCATTTTGAAAGGCCGAGGAAGGTAGATCACTTGAGGCCAGGAGTTCGAGACCAGCCTGGCCAATATGGTAAAACTCTGTCTGCACTAAAAATACAAAAATTAGCCAGGTGGGATGGCACATGCCTATAATCCCAGCTACTTGAGAGGCTGAGGCATGAGAACTATTTGAATCTGGGAGGTAGAGGTTGCAGTGAGTCAAGATCATGCCACTGCACTCCAGCCTGGGCGACAGAGTGAGACACTGTCTCAAATAAAAAAAGAAAAGAAATGAGGATAGAATTAGGCAGAAATATGGGTGTCACTGTACCCTCTGTACATTATTAAAATGCTCTCTGTAACACTATTATAATCCTTCCTAGTTGAAAGAAGCGAGTGGGGTGTGGTACTGTCATCAGGAGGCTTTAGAGAGGAAGACAGGAGCACACATAAAATCATAAATGTTAATTCACAGCAGAGAAATAAACTGATCAGATTCACCTTTTATAAAGATTCCCTTGATACACAGAGGATGAAAAGAGGGAGAGCGTGGAAGCAGGTGAATCAGTGAAGAGGCTGACAGATCCATCATAATCCAGCAGAGAAATTCCCTCGGCCCACCCAGAGGGAATGACAGAAAACAGGAAAGAGTGGGCTTAAACTGATGGCTATTGTGAAGACAGGATTGACACCACCAGGAGGGGGGTTAGATATTGGGCACAAGAAACAAGCATAGGGAAAAGGGAGTTGTTCGCTCACAGAGGACAGATGTTGGCTTTAACACAGTAATTGTAGAACTGGCCAATAAATTTGGGTTAGTAGATTCCAACTACAGAATATCAAAATATAAGATGAGATACAAAATTATGCTATTAATTCTTAAAAAAAAAAAAATACCAGGATTTACATATCTCAATATCCCCTCCCTGGAGGCTAGCCCTTTCCTCCTATAGTGATACCACTGCTAACAATTACTCTGGGCTTCTGAAGAGGACTTCCCTTCCATATCCCAAGAGCTAGAAAATTCTCATCCTTTTAGGAAAATTTTGATTTTCTGAAGAGATGCAATGTCATTTGCTGCAAGCAGATCCGTGGTTGCCTTGGACAGGCAGGTGGAGGAGGCATGGGGCAGGAGGGATGGAATACAGAAGGGTCACAAGAAAGCTTTGAAAGGTGCTGGACATGTTTCTTATCTTGACTGTGGTGGTGATGAATGAATGAATACCTATGTCAAAACTCATTGAACTGTACACTTACATATGTGCAGTTTATTGTAGATCAATTCTACCTTGAGAAAGCTATTTTTTTTAAAGTTATTTGCTGCAAAAAGTAGAGACTAAGGTCCATCACCAACTTGAGGAATCCCCCCTCCTTTTTTTTTTTGAGTGAAAATGTAAGAGAATACTTTTCTTGTGTGTCTTCCAGACTGACTTGGAGCCAGTTCTCAATTGTAGGTAGTTGTCTTTTGTTAAAAAAAAAAAAAATTATAGAATCACTGAAACAAGTGGTCTTTCTCCACTGCAGGACAGCCCTCATGTGGGCATGAAGTTCTAGAACACGTTTTTGAGCTTTACAGGCATGTTCTGTAATCTAAATTGGAATCCAGTGACTTGGTACCTTTTGGTTCTTCTACTCACACTCTATAGGAGACAGCTCTGCAGGTCTCAGATTTCCTTAGCTGGAAATGCATTTTTCCCTTTGCCTAGCTCATTTGGATAAAGGTTTGGATGAGAAGTGTCATTGCTTCCACTAGCTAGGATTTGGGTTTCAGATAACCAGGGCCAGACTCACAGAATCCCAGAAAGGTTTCTTTGCACCTGCACACACATACACACATGCATACCCAGCCCTGTGTTGAAAAAACAATTGTCCTCTGATCAGTTTGCCAATGTCTGGAAGTCTACCATTAGAGCATTCCTCCCTCCTTCCTCTTGGGATAAACATTTCATTCTCTCAGAATCCTGTTTGAAAATAGAATCCTGGAGGTCAGGCCTAGATGCTGTGCCCACGGGGAGAGCTAAAGGTATCCAGGGGCACCATGAGAACATTGGGGTCCAAGAGTAGAGGCCACCAGAGGAGGGCAGGGAGTGCAGAGGGGATAAAGTGCCCCTGGGGACCTGAACTATAGCTACTTTGCCATTTTATTATTCATTTATTTATTCATTCAAAAGGCATTTATGTTGCACCAACATACCCACCTTAATTCAACATCTGGGCTTAGCACAGAGTATAGCTATGCAAAACAGGAAGTGTAGCAAAGTTAATTAGCAAGCTAAAACTGCACTCCAAAATCTATCAATAGCAAGAGAGCCGGCCAATGGGTCAGCAGTTGGTCCCACAATACCTCAAAGGGCACACTACATGTTGTAACCTTTAACAGCAGTTTGGAATTAAATGAGACTGAATATTGACAAACGGAAATTTTGGAGAAGTATTAAAAATATGAATGCAAAACAGGTGGGGACAATATTAAAATCGTTCATCTAAAAATAGTCTAATTCCACGCAGTAGCCAAACCCTATTAGGTTTCAAGTTCACTTGGGTTCACAGCTTGTCTGTCACCTTCATTGACTTTATGAGGGAAAGACTGGGAGGAAGGAGGGTCCCTTTCACCATCTTTTGTTTGTTTGTATTTTTTGTACAGATGGGATCTCTCTATGTTGCCCAGGCTGGTCTCAAATTCCTGGGCTCAAGTGATCCACCTCAGCCTCCCAAAACCCCGGGATTACAGATGTAAGCCACCATGCCCAGCCCCCTCCACCATCTTTTTATACTCAACCATGCACGGGCATCATCTGAGGCTGAGGTCAAGAACTTAGAGTTCAGGAACCAATCAAATGTTGAACAGGAGCTGCTGAGAGTTGGAAAGGACTTGGGAGTGATTTACAAGGAAAGTTGATCTCTTAAATCTCTTTTTTGATTTATCTCCCTTCAGACAAAGGTAGAACCACAGTGGGATCAGGCACAAAATTTCCAGCCACTTGGCTGGGTATGGTGGCTCGCACCTGTAATCCCAGCACTTTGGGAGGCCAAGGCAGGCAGATCGCTTGAGGTCAGGAGTTTGAGACCAGCTTTGCCAACATGGCAAAACCCCATCTCTACTAAAAATACAAAAATTAGCCATCCATGGTGGTGGATGCCTGTAACCCCAACTACTTGAAGCAGGAGAATTGCTTGAACCTGGGAGGCGGAGGTTGCAGTGAGTGGACATCATGCCACTGTACTCCAGCCAAGGCAACAGAGCAAGATTCCATCTCAAAAAAAAAAAAAATCCAAACACTTACTTGGCATCTCCTGTGTGCCTGCCAGGTGCTTTCTAGGCCTAGGGGACATACAGGAGAAGGAAACAAGGCCCCAGGTGTGCTGCAGCTCACATCTACTCAGCTGTAACCCGGGACAACGGTTTGGAGAACCAAGCTCCCTCCTCAAAGCTCATCTGTGAGACTGGCAAAGACACAGCTGCCCATGAAGTTCCACTCTTGAGGGAGAGAGTGGGAATCAGAGCCCAGGCTGGGGATTGTGGGGAGTTTCATGGTACCTTCCACCTGCCACACTCCTATAGGGACTGCCCTCTAAAAAACGACTGAGCCCAGGATGCCAGGATGTATGCCATATCACCTTGTGCTCTTACCATGCCCTCCCTCTCCACACTGACTGGAGGAGGGTTGGGGAGGGGCCATCTGCCGAGCCAGTGACCCAGGTCCTCAGGCCCTGTATGGACCACGGGCTGGGCCACTTGGCTTCTCTCTCGTGGCAGTGAGAGCAGCCTCACTCCGCTGGGTATGACTGGAGACAATATTGTTTTATATTTGTTGCTGTTTTCACACTACTCTGTTGAATGTGCCTTTCTCCTGTTGATTTGGAGTAAGCCAGACAGGGCATGAAGAGCCAAAGGCAAGAAGGAGCCAAGGAAGAAGCTGGTGGCAGTATGGGAAGCAGCAGGCCCAGAGCTTGCCAAGGTACCTGGAGGGGCCTGGGATGAAGGTGGCCAGTGCCACTGCAGGGTCTTTAGAGCCAGCCAGACAGGCTCCAGAGCCACCCACTGTCCTCCCTGCTGCATGGCCCCTGGAAGGCTTGACCCTGTCTGGCTCCTGACTTAGATATCTGCAGTATGCCCCACATCACTCCACTTGGTGTACCATCAAACTCATCCCCAAACTCCCTTACTTGAGTATGCTTGAGAAAGTTTCTGTTCTGGCAAAGAAATGAGCCAAATGGCAGTTGTGCCAGAAGCCCCTTGCCTCTGCTGAGCGCAAAGGGTGGAAACCATGATGGGGTCCCAAGGAGACCAGGGTGGTCTTTCCTAGAGCCCTTTGCTCACTTCGGAACAAAGAGGGTGAACTCACAGTTCTGTTTCCCTGCTAGGCGCTTAATATGTTTTTTGGTATTTTCTTTCACAAATCAGTTTGCCAAAGAGTCAGCAATGTGGTGCAGCAGAAATTAAACTAGAGCAGGGTCACACACCTGTACCTACCTTAATTAGCAGTGTGATATTGGCCAAGTAATTTAAGTCTATGTCCTAGTTCTCTCATCAAAAATACAGAACAAGTAATATTTGTGTTGAAGTTTTCGTGTGCAGATCATGTGGGAAAATAGGCACAAGAAGTCTTGGAAATGCGTGAGTAAGAGCAACACTGTTTTGTGGAGTGGGAATGAAAACGGGAGGCATGAGGATGGTATCACTCATGTCAAGCAACCGAGAAGTGCCTCCCAGCCCCCTCCACCAAGCTTGATGGCCTCAACTAAAGAAGCCAAAAGATCAGTCTCTGAATTGCTCCCAAACAACCCAAAGGCTGGGGCTGCCTGCGTGCACCAAAGTTGCTAATTCCACAAGGAATGTTAGCAGAACTGGAGTTTGCTCCCTTCTCCACCCCCTCCATCTCCATCCTCAGATACAGACATAGATACATAGATTAGATATAGATATAGATAAGTACAGCTATATACATAGATATAGAAATAAATAGGTATAGCTATAGATATAGAGTCAGAGATAGATAGATAGATATAGATAGGTATAAATATCAGCATAGGTGAAACCACCCTTGCAAAAATTATAACTGAGGAAATTATGACAGTGAAAGAAATCAGACAAAATGAACTCCATCTTGCTTCTAACCTATAAGCTGTCCTTGTTCATTCCTAAGTGGAGGCTGAACTAACTTTGGGAAGGAATTCAGTTCATGGTTTGACTCTGAAATAAAATTGATTATAGCCCTTTCCCAAAAAGACTCCTTCTAGCCTGGGGCCAGTCTGCCTTTGCATGGACTAACAAATTAGCTACAAGATTAGAAATTACAGTTTAGGGGCCAGGTGCCGTGGTTCACACCTGTAATCCCAGCACTTTGGGAGGCAGAGGCAGGCAGATCTCTTGAGGCCAGGAGTTTGAGACCAGCTTGGCCAACATCATGAAACTCCATCTCTACTAAAAATATAAAAATTAGCTGGGCATGGTGGTGTACTCCTGTAATCCCAGCTGCTCTGGAGGCTGAGGCAGGAGAATCACTTGAACCCAGGAGGAGAAGGTTGCAATGAGCCGAGATCGCACCACTGTACTCTAGCCTGGCTGACAGAGGTGAGACTCCTTCTCAAAAGAAACAACAAGAAAAATAAATTACAGTTTAGGGGTCATGCAGCCTCTGGCTCCAAGACTCTGAACCTCCCCAAATTGTTCCTGGGGACAACATCACTATTGTAAAACCTAAGATTAGTGCTTTAGATGTTTTGCAGACCCTGCACATGATGGATCAGCTGACACCACCTAGACCGGTAATCTGGCTCAACAGTTCTGCCATTCCACCCAGGAACAGAAGACAGCAAGAAAACTCACTTAGACCCCCTAAGAATCCATTTCCAACCTGACCAATCAGCACTCCCCACTTCCCAAGCACCTACCCACCAAATTATCTTTAAAAACTCTGATCCCCGAATGCTTAGGAAGACTGATTTGAGTAATAATAAAACTCCAGTTTCCCACTGCCGGCTCTGTGTGAATTATTCTTTCTCCATTGCAATTCCCCTGTCTTGATAAGTCAGCTCTGTCTAGGCAGCAGGTAAGGTGAACCCACTGGGTGGTTACATACGTATAGATAGTTATAGGTATAGGTAGAGATACAGAGATAGAGATAGAAACATATAGACATCAAGATGCTTCCAGCTGCAGGTAGCCACACAACCCAGTTGAAACAGGCTTAAACAAGAGAAAATTCTCATAACTAGTCCCAGTTCCAAGATTTGTTAATTTAGTGGCACCTCAGTGCCATGAAGGACTCAGAACTTCCCATGTACTTCCTGTCAACTCTCCTACATTGGCTGATGTCCTCAGGCTTATTGCCACAGGGTGTCACAAAGGCTGTTTTAGTGCCACACAGCACATTCTCCCCGAACCACATCCAAAAGCAGGAGGGGAGATGTTTCTCCAATGCCTTTATTAGGGCAGGAAATATTCAGGAATGTTCTCCTTCTCACACACACCCACTCCATATAGACCCAGCCTCTTTGGAGGGAGTGGGCCCTACCAGCAAGGAAGAAGGACAGGGTCAGAGGGTGGCATGGAGGAGACAGCTGTAGGGACGGGGATAAGGTTCAGGTGCATAGAATGGCTCAGGTGCAAGAATTCAGTTAATTCTTGCTGAGCAAAGCCAGAGGAATTTGTTTCTGAGTCTTAATTGGCCCACAAAATTGCTGTGGAGGCTGAAGAAATCCTAACGGTCACCCTGCAGTCCCAGGCCACCAGCAAGCTGCTGCTTGGTCTGTGCTCAGAAAGCCAAGGGCTCCATAGCCAGACTCCCACGGCCACACTCAGGAAGGCCCCAGCAGTGCTGCCAACTCAGTGACCCACCATAGGGCACACTGCCCAAAAGGTGACCCAGCCTGCCTCTTAACACCCACAAGGACAGGGACCAGACACTGAGATGTCCACTCTGGCTACTGCAGAAAAAAACAAACACTTCCCCAGCCAAATTTTCTAAGAGAATCTTGCCCAACCCCCAACTTCAGCCATTTAAACGTCACAGGACAGCATTCAATGGGCAGAATCAAGTCACAGCAGAAATTATAGCGGCAAGAGAGTCTGGGAAAGGTGATTGTTAGCTCTCAATCCCCTGCAATTGCAGGAAGGCACCACAGAAGAAGGGTAGGGGACATTCAGCTCCAGTCCCCTCAAACCTACGACAGCAGTTAACTGTGTCTGCTACCCCCTTCTCTCTGCAGTTTGTAACTTGGATTTGGGTCAGTCCATATGTTGAAAGGGAGAAGGGAGGAGCTCTATCCCAGAATCCAGGGATGCAATGCATGACAATTAACAGTTCTTTCTCCTGGACACGGTGATTGGCTGAGGCAGCCACATGACTGTGGGCTGCCGAAACTGATCAAACCTCAGGACTTTTGCTCAAGCTCCTGAAAAACAGGCTTGCTCTTTTCCAGCTGAGCATGAAAAAATCTGGAGCTGCTATATCCACCTTCCACTGAGAAAGAAGAGCCTGGCTGAAAAATGGAGCAACTGAGATGAGGCAAAGCCATTACGATATTTCGAACCCCTGGATTCAGCCCTTCCTGAAGCCACCTAGGCTTTTTAGGTACATTAACCAATATCTTTTCTTTTTAAGTCAATTTGAGTTGTTATCTGCAAGAAAAACAGATAGAGGAATGTTATCAAAGACTCACTTTGATTATTTTCTGGAACACACAGGAGATGGTCACTGGGTCACTGAGATCAGCCCTCCAGTTCCTTCAAAGTTAACTACTCACACTGAAGTGACAAAGTCCAGAGAAAGTGGAGAGCTGTGAGCAGCCAGAGCAAAGGCTGCAGGACGGTCGGCGGCAGCCTCTGCTGTCTTCCACTCTACAGACACCACTCCTGTCTCTGACTTGCCCATGGGCTGGAGCTGTGTTAATTTTGTTCTGAAAGCTATAAAGGACTTAACATCTTCCTTGGGGATCCCACTGAAAAGTAAAAATATCAGAACTCATTATTACGTTTTTGGATATATCTTAAAATACATACTGTATCTAAAATTTTACATGTTGGGTGAATAAACACTCTCATTAATCAAATAAACCAATTAATAGAACTAATATATTTTTATTTTTTATTGAGACAGAGCCTTGTTCTTTGCCCAGGCTGGAGTGCAGTGGCATGATCTTGGCTCACTGCAACCCCCGCTTCCCAAGTTCGAATGATTCTCCTGCCTCAGCCTCCTGACTAGCTGGAATTACAGGCACCTGCCACCACGCCCAGCTAATTTTTGTATTTTTAGTAGAGACGGGGTTTCTCCATGTTGGCCATGCTGGTCTTGAACTCCTGACCTCAAGTGATCTACCTGCCTCGACCTCTCAAAGTGCTGGGATTACAGGCATGAGCCACCGCACCCCACCTACCCCATTTTATATAATGTGATTATTATGCATTGCATGTCTGTATATAAAAATATGTCACGTACTCCACATACACCCACAAAAATTAAAATAGAAAAAAATTTTTAAGTATAAGGAATATTAACAATATCCACAGAAGAAACACAAATCATCAATAAACATTTATACAATTTTTAAAAACTAATATATTTTTCTTCCTTTCTAATATCAAAGATGTTGCACATATGAACTACTCCACACATTTAAGCCGATTTAGTTTTTTTAAACCACAGCCTAGGTAAGGAGAGACAGAGGCCCAGGGAGCCTGACTATCCTCAGCCTTGAGTGAACAGCAGGGTAGGGAGAATCCCAGTGAGACAGTGCTCAGGGGACCCTGTGAGGCAAGGCCCAGATCCCCGTTTGGGAAAGGAAAGCTGATTGCCCCAGATGCTGGAGGGGTTGGCAGCTGATAGGTCTCAGCTGTCAACTCTCTTGGGGCATTATCTTGGCTGAAGATAACTGCCTCACCCAAGAACATGCCTCCTTTCAAGGGCAGCCCGTATCTAACTGCCTCCCCCAAGAACATGCCTCATTTCAAGGGCAGCCCATATCCCCGGTGTATGGAGAATAGTCAGGCTCCCTCACCTCAGCTGGGACAAGTGAAGGCCCCACTCAGCTCCAGAGCTCCCCAGTGCCTGACTGAGGCCTTCCCGGGGCCTGAATTACAGCTGGCTTCCTTCCCTTCCTTTCCCCTTCCCTCCTCAGGCACTGATCCTAAAGGCACTCCCTAGTAAACATCCTGCTCTCTAATCTCCATCAGAGTCGGCTTCCCAGGAAACCGCCTGCGCCTTTGTAGTGTAGGGCAGGAGTTCCTAGATTCCAGGATTTAACCAGGCAGAACAGAAAAGAATTCCAAACCAAGTTACAGCAACTAGTCCCTCCCCACTCCGTCTTCTAGTGGAAATAAAATTACCCTCAGGGTCCAGCTGCATGGCCTGCCTTCTCCACAAAAACTCCCCTGAACCCAAAGCAGCCATGTCCCTCCCTGTCCTGCACTCCCACAGCATTTCATGTGTCCCTTTTTCAGGAAGGATCACCTACAGGTATTTCCACATTTCTCCATTTTCAGTGTCTGTCACTGAGTTCTTCGTCTGTGAGACACATTCTCAGAGCCGGTTTTCTGATCTATAAAATGGGAGAAATGGGGATAATAAGCAAGCAGATAATCCCCTACCGCAGTGCCTGGCCACAGGAAAAGCTCATTAGGCTAATTCCCTTTCGCCTTCTTCCTGAAGGGACCACTCTCCTTTCACTACAGGGTGTTTTCCCATTACTGCTCTTTGGGGAAGAGGGGAGCAGCAGGAACCCCCCCAGGGACATTTCTGCTCATGGGTGTTTGCCTTCTCCACACACTGACCTCTGTGGGGTACTAGCTACTTGCAAAGAAAAGTGGTGTCATTTGGGCTTTAAAGAGACAAAGAACTGGCCAGGCACGGTGGCTCACACCTGTAATCCCAGCAGTTTGGGAGGCCGAGGTGGGCGGATCACCTGAGTGAGGTCAGGATTTCGAGACCAGCCTGGCCAACATAGTGACACCCCATCTCTACTAATAATACAAAAATTAGCTGGTCATGGTGGCACACGCCTGTAATCCCAGCTATTCCAGAGGCTGAGACAGGAGAATTGTTTGAACCTGGGAGGCAGAGGTTTTATTGAGCTGAGATCACACCACTGTACTCCAGCCTGGGTGACAGAGTGAGACTGTTTCAAAGAAAAAAACGGGACAAAGAACTCACACAGGTACTCCTAAGTGGTCAAACTGCAGTCAGCTTGTCCTAGAACATCTAAATCTCCATCTATTTTTAGGATCAGAGTTAATTTTCTGGCTTGGTGTGAGCTGCCAGGATGGGGGAGGTAGTTGAAAGTAGATGGTGTTTCACTCCTAGGTCTCTATCCAAAGGAAATGAAAACAGGGACTAGGGCAGGTGCTTGTACACCCATGTTCATTGCAGCAGTATTCACAATAGCCAAGAGGCAGAAGCAACCCCAGTGTCCATCAACAGATGAATGGATGAAATATGACATACACATACAATGAAATAGGCTTCAGCCTTATAAAGAAAGTAGTTCTGGCCAGGCACGGTGGCTCATGCCTGTAATCTCAGCACTTTGTGGGGACGAGGCAGGGGGATCACCTGAGGTCAGGAGTTTGAGACCAGCCTGGCCAACATGGTGAAACCAGGCATGGTGGTGGGTACCTGTAATCCCAGCTACTCAGGAGGCTGAGGCACAAGAACTGCTTGAACCCAGGAGGCAGAGACTGCAGTGAGCTGAGATCATGCCACTGTGCCCCAGCCTGGGCAATAGGGAGAGACTCCATCTCAAAACAAAAATTTTATATAAATGAGGCACCTGCAGGTCTGTAAAATATCAGGTCACTTCCCCACAAATGCTGAATCTGTCCCACCCCCTACACATCTTCAGCATGCCTCACCCTTGCTTAGCAGGTCCAACTTAAAAAAAAAATTACCTACATCAGAGATAGACTTGTGGCCCATGCCAAACTTCAGCTCCATATATTTTTTTTAATTTTGAGGTAGGATCTCCCTCTGTCACCCAGGCTGGAGTGCAGTGGCCTGATCGTGGCTCACTGCAGCCTCAACCTCTTGGGCTCAAGTGATCCTCCTGCCTCAGCCTCCCAAGTAGCTGGGACTACAGGCACACACCACCACCCCCAGGTAATGTTTTTTTAAAGTTTTTTGTGGAGGCAGGGTCTCACTATGATTTCCAGAGTGTTCTTGCACTCCTGGGCTCAAGTGATCCTGCTGCCTCAGCCTCCCACAGTGCTGGGATTACAGGCATGAGCCATGTACCTGGCCAGCTCCATTTTTAATAGTTGACTCTCTTCTTGACAGATGCTTTTTTTAGGTAACTTTTATAAAGTTCCAAAATAATAATAGTTATTGGCATCCATCCTTTCTCTTTTTTAATTTAATTTTATTTTTATGTTTTTATTTTTGAGATGGAGTTTCGCTGTTGTTGCCCAGGCTGGAGTACAATGGCATGATCTTGGCTCACTGCAACTTCTGCCTCCTGTGTTCAAGTGACTCTCCTGCCTCAGCCTCCCGAGTAGCTGGGATTACAGGCATGCACCACCATGTCTGGCTAATTTTTTATAATTTTAGTAGAGACATTATAATTTTAGTAGAGACAGGGTTTCTCCATGTTGGTCAGGCTGGTCTGGAACTCCCAACCTCAAGTGATCCACCCGCCTCAGTCTCCCAAAGTACTGGGATTACAGGCGTGAGCCACCATGCTTGGCTTTTTAAAAATTATTATTCTTTATTTTTTGAGATGGAGTTTTGCTCTGTTGCCCAGGCTGGAGTTCAGTGGCACAACCTCTGTCTCCTGGGATCAAGCGATTCTCCTGCCTCAGCGTCCCCAGTAGCTGGGATTACAGGAACCCACCACCATGCCCAGCTGTATTTTTAATAGAGATGGGGTTTCACCACATTGACCAGACTGGACTCAAACTTCTGACCTCATGATCTGCCCGCCTCGGCCTCCCAAAGTGCTAGGATTACAGGTGTGGACCACCACGCCTGGCCATCTTTTCTCTTTTAAAAAGGAGGGCAAGGGTGTAAGTCAGGACCCAACACACAGGTATGGACAGGTGGGCAGAGAGGGAAGGTTCAGCCAAGCCAGATGAAAGGGCTCAGGGGCACGTCCAGCGCCCAAGGTGTGAAGCCAGCATCTTGGCCTTGAAACACTAGCTAGTCAGCTCTTTCCCCAGAGAGAGGCCCCTCTGGCTCTTGGGTATCTCTATCTGCTGAGGAAAAGGAAAGGAAAAAAAGTGATGTGTATCCGGCACATTTGCTTTTTCTTTTCACTCCCCCCATTATGTAATAGTCACAGAATCCTGTTCATGCTCCTGAAGGATGCTTCTCGTCAATCCTTCATTCAGGGCTCCACTGGGGACCTCATTATCATTGGTCTTCGACTCCCTAACAACTGCTCCCTACTCCTCCAGCCCACCTCCTAGGGACCTGAGGCTGGGGCCAGGGGAGGCTGTACCTGTCATTCCTAAGCTGAGAGTGGGATGCAGACACTCAGTGACTTTCAAGGGAAAAATGATTCCTTCACCCCAGTCCGTCTGCAGCCTCAGGGCCCACTCCCACCATGCACCCAGCACCAAAGCCACATTTCCTGAATAGGCCAGGCCTAGGGACAACTCCGTGCTCTTATTCACACTGTTGCCTCTGTGCCTGGCTTTCTTTACAAGTCTTTAAGGTGTTATAACCCCATTTCTGCAAACAAGGTGTTATAAAAGATGGGTCCCTATTACCAGGGTTCAGTATAAATTTCATGATGACATAAGGCATGTGTTAAAGAATATGCTTGATTGGGGGAAAGGTGAACTTACCAAGCCAGGGCCTGCAAAATAAATGAAGACGGAGGTCCCTGAACCCATCCATCCTCCCACAGAGAGACACACGGGGTCCAGGGAGCTGCTGGGCCACACTATGGGTCTATTTAGCAATGGAGGTCCCCACTGCACCTGTCATTCTTTTTCCACATCCTACAAATAAAAAAAACTCAACAGTGGTGCAAGGCAGTCTGGATTTGCCAGCTGTTTAGAGCAACTGTCTGAAAGTACTAACTGCCTGGCCCTTGGATTCCACAGGACAGAAGGGACCTTCTTGTCAGGGGAAGAACTGCTAAGGCCGTGGGCTAGGTTCAGACGTAGCTTATCCTGTAGAGAGGAGATAGGAAACTCCCACCCAGTCCCAAGCAACCTAGAGAAAGCCCCTGGGGTCACTTTAGACAATTCTTCTCCTTGTATCAAGTGAGAAAACTGAGGCTCAAAGCTTGAGGCAAGTGGGAAAGATCACATACCTAGGAGGTGCTGGAGTGCAGATTCCAGACCAGGCTCTTCCTCCCATGATGTATATCACAATCACCCTCGTTGTCCAACCCACGGTCCTCTGCAGCTGTGTGCAGGCCTCTCTCATGGAGTGGCCCCATGGAGTCAGCCTACCATAGGCATCTCAAGTTTATGGGAGGTGAGGGTCCTGCCCTCCTGGGTTCTCCAGGATGACTGGAACCAAGAAGCAGCCTTGAGGATACCAACAGTACAAGTTCAATTGTGCTGCCTTACCACCTAAGATTTCCAGATGGCAGGGTCACTTTTTCTAAGTTTGGTTTCCCAATTTTTGTGCCCCCCTCAAAAATCTGTGCATGCTCAAGTAAGTGCAGCTGCTTTAAACACTCATCTCCCTTTCTCAGCACAGCAGAAACAGGGGCTCAGCACAGGTAACAGTGAAGTCCTACAGTGGGATGTGTGTGTGTCCCTATGTGGGGTTCTGGGTTGAAAAGCCTGGCAGGAGAGTTTAATAAATATGTCCTTACCTTTCACAGGATTCTGTGCAGTTTTATGATAGCCAACCTATATGGGTCAAAGGCTGCCAGAAACTGTGTATCTCTAATAGACAGCAGTTAGAATACATAGCAATGTATACCCTATACTTGCTGTAATGTCAAAGTTTCAGATAATTTAACACAGAGGAATTTCAAAAGTAGTTTAAACACATGCACACCATCATAAAATGGTGTTAAACCTGTCTTTCATTGGCCCGGGTCTGGAGGTTTCAAGACGTATTTATACCTCTCACCTCTCCTCCTCCCCAGTCCTGGGCAGTCTTTTACTGCCCCATTTGGTCGTGGTACTAGCCTTGACCCTGATCAAAATTATTTAAAACAATGATACTAGCCTGGGCCCTAAGGACTCGTGTGTCCTCTGATTGGCCTCCATATGGAAGACACTCCTTGGTTTCTGTTGTTTGCTGGAATTATTTTGCCGTGTTGAAGGGACAGCTTCATGCATCCAGAGACTCCATCTCCTCTGCACAGCTGTGGCAATGTCAGCCCTCAAGGTAAATGCAGTCAACACCATGGGAGAAATCCCCAGTTGGAGATAAGAGACTGTGAGATGAGGATAACATTCCAAATAGTGCAGCAGGCATTTGGAGGTCCAGCCCAAGAAATTCCGGAGGGCATGCAAATTGCTGCCAGCTACAGTAGATACTGGGATATGTGGACAGATGGTCTGAGGGTGGATGATTCCAGAGTCATTTCAGGAATACACACTGACCCTCCCAGAAAGCAGTTGGCAGGAAGAAGGCCTGATGAGGATCCAAGAGTGACCTTGTGGTCCTCAACCTTACTGCCTTAATAATGGGTGGAAAACAACCTAAATATAAAGGCATTTCTTTTTCTCCACTGTGCTTGTCTTGCTCTATCTGCAAGTCTAGGGACAAGGCCTGCTGTCTGGGATGTCAGAGAGCTAAGATTCCATTCTTTAATCATCCTGATTTGTAGTCATCGGGACAAGGGATTTGAATTACTATGCTATCATCTCCTTGGGCTAAAATTCATCAGCTACTAAGAATCTTTTTTTTTTTCTTTTACATACAACTTTGCTCAGAAGGCTACTAAGAATCTTAATGGAAACATTAGGTCTGATTTTCTTTTCTTCCATAACCTCTATTTTGGGGGCGTAGGTATTCTTAAAAAACTACTGTTCAATAATCCAGATCTGCTAACCTATCTATAATCTTGTTATGATCTTCTCCGTCACCATCATTACTCCCCAGATCACTTAAGTCCCCCTACTTGCACACCTACTACCTAGAGAATGTTGTTTTTAAAAGTCATCTTTCCTTTAATAGATAACTGCACAGAACAGCAAGGAGGCCTTTGAGGGAGGTGGAGCGTTATGCTCGTCATGGAATTTGGAGAGCAAGCTTGCGTTTGGGAATTCAGCAGTCAGCAAAGGTGCAGGTCCTTTTTTTGGAGACCTGTCAGTCCTCAGTTGAATATCAGAGTACACTCCTGACCTGCTGCAGTTTGCATTCAGTGATGACCTTTCCAGCAGGGTGTGTTGCAATGGCAAGCTTCCCATTGGCTACATGAGCCTCATTTGGAATCAGATGTAATTAGGTCTTTTCTGGCTTCCCACCCTATTCTAATTATTAGTGTACTTCACCTAACCTGAGTCAGCAGCAACTGCCTCAAACTCTCTGCATCCCTTTCTACTTAATCTAAGAAGTTTGCTTGACTAGACAGTAAATATCAATGGCTAAAAGATTCAGAATTTCTCCTCCCCTTCTCTGTCCTCTCCCATCTTTTTTCTTCCTTGTCAACTTATGTGATAATAATACTTTGATTTTTTTTTTTGAGACAGTTTTATTTTTGTTGCCCAGGCTTGAATGCAATGGCACAATCTCGGCTCACTACAACCTCTGCCTCCCGAGTTCAAGTGATTCTCCTGCCTCGCCTCTCGAGTAGCTGGGATTACGGGCATGTGCCACCACACCCAGCTAATTTTGCATTTTTAGTAGAGATGGGGTTTCCTCCATGTTGGTCAGGCTGGTCTCGAACTCCTGACCTGAGGTGATCCCCCCTCCTCGGCCTCCCAAACTGCTGGAATTACAGGCGTGGGCCACCGTGCTCAGCCAATACCTTGATTTTTAATCATCCTTTTTATCTTTCCAGTTGGTGTCACACCTTTGAGCTCATCTAACGAAGGACTTTAGGGACAGGAACGGGGGGCAGGTTGGAGGGCTGGTCTGAGTGCCCTCAAGATGAGAGCATTTCCAAGACAGGGTTATCTGCTTAGACAGTTGTCCTGACCCGCTTCCCATGTGGGAAGAGAGGACAGAGCCCAGGCAAAGCTTCCTTGTAGTGGAAATGACCGAGGTCTGGCTCTCAGGATGAGCAGCTTTGATGAAGGTCACTCAGAAGCTGTTGGCAGGTATGAACTCAAAACCTTGCTTGCTCTCATCCTACACATCCCCATGTGTAGGGTAAAACTTCTCAAAAGTTTTAGTCACAGAACCTTCACTTGAAACAAAATTTAAGCAGAATTGCACTGTTTGGAGCAGATAGCATATAGCAGCTGAGTAACTGAGAGCCAGGAAATGTGGGGGTGCCAGGAATAGGCTTCCCCTCATTTTCCCCTTTCCCCATCACCTGTCCCTGCAGTACCCCCACCAAACATCCCCAGGACCACTGCCCCCAAGACCACACAGCCTCCTTTAATCAAGGGGCAGTATATGCTGAGCCTTCCCTATCCCCGATTCCTCTTTTCCACAACCAGAGAGGACAGATGCTCCCAAGTAAAGGAGCTGAAATTCAAGTCAGAGACATTCCTAGGGGCTGTTTACTCGGTGTTCCATGCCTAACAGGTTCGGGTATGCCCTCTGGCTGCATTATGCCTCTGACAGTCCAGCAGACGCTGCCAAGAAGCAAGGTTGGCATTAGGCAGCAGGGTCACCACCGCAGACATGTGGCATCTGATACCTGCCCACCTGCTTGACCCTTCCAGCATGTCTCTCTTCCGCAGACAGATTCCTGGCTCCGTTGTCTGGGGTTTCCTCATGTCTTCTCATCCTTTCCATACTGCTTCTGCACTGAGTCTGAGATCAGGGCAGCATCTCAAATTACACAGCAGGGGTTTGGGAGAGGAGAGAAGACACGGAAATGTTAATACCCAAGAAAATCCTGCTTTTTAAAAAAAACATTGGGCAGCACTTGGCAAGCATCCAGCAGTGCGGGTAGTGGACGCCACATCCCTTTGCACTTAATCTAACAGGCGTGTTTGACTAGGCAATCTATATCTTGAAATCTCCTGGGAGCAGTGAGAGTGTGCCGGACCCGGAGTCAGAAGCTGGTTCTGCTTCCAGCTCAGCGGCGAACAGTTCCAGTGACCCTCAGCAAATGTCTTGACCCTTTAAACTTGGCGTATATTGTTAATAAAATAAAATGTCATTTCCAAGGCCTCTTCTAAGCTCTACCTTTGTGTTTAACAGGCCACTGCTAGTTACTGCCTGGCAGTCAGTCCTCAGCCCCCTTCAGAGCAAAGGGGTCCAGGAGGCTCTTTCAGTGCGGTTGTTCTGGACAGTGTCCTGCATATTGAATGAAATCAGCCTTATGACCTTGCTCAGGCCAAATGCAACCACACAGTGGACCAAGGGAAATGAGCCACCAGTCAGGTGGCCCATAGCCACTCTATCCAAAGGGGGCCCTCCTTATTGACAGTGACCAGACTGAGATTCTCTCATGCCAGGAGGATGACTGAAATTCTCACAGAGAACATGCTGGAGTAACCCAGGAAGACGTGGTAATCTGAACAAGGATGGCCATTGCTCCATTTCTGCAGGGCACTCCCATAGGCCAGCTCCGGGAGCCGGAGGACCCAGCACTCAGTTTCTCATGTGGCCTTATGGTCAGCACCTGTCACCAGAGGAAGGTCAGGCCCATCTTGTCCTGGCAACCCAGAATTACGTAGTGGTGATGATTCCATTCTATCTTGCAAGGAGGTCATGATGTGTAGGAGTTAAGACCTGGGTCTTAAACCAACTGGGATTGTAAACCGGGTATTGGGGATTACTCCTTGTTTCTAACCATACAGTCAGGATTAATTCCATGTGGGTCAATGGCGCAAACGTTTCTTCAAAATCAGGAGCCCTGGGTAGATTATAACTAATAAGGTGACCTTGAAAAAGATGCTTGACCTCTGTCTCAGTTTCCTCGCCATCTGTAAGTACAATGTTGTTCAATCTACCTGCCTCCTAGAGCTGCTATAGAAAGAAATCAAATGTAATCATATATAGGAACATACTCAGGCATATACAATGGACTAGATAAATAATTGTCCTTAAAACTCAGAGAGTGAGGGGCATGAGACAACAGATCATAGAACTAACAGCCCTCACTCAGGAATCAGACTTGATTGAGTTCAGATCATGGCTCTGCCGATTCCTACAAGAGTGACCCTGAGGCCGGGCATGGTAGCTCACATCTGTAATCCCAGCACTTTGGGAGACTGAAGCGGGTGGATCACAAGGTCAGGAGTTCAAGACCAGCCTGACCAACATGGTGAAACCCCGTCTTTACTAAAAATACAAAAATTAGCCAGGCATGGTGGTGCACACCTGTAATCCCAGCTACTCAGGAGGCTGAGAGAGGAGAATTGTTTGAACCCAGGAGGCGGAGGTTGCAGTGAGCCAAGATCACACCACTGTACTCCAGCCTGGGTGACAGAGAGAAACTCTGTGTCAGAAAAAAAATAAAGAAAAAAAGAGTGACCTTGGACAAATTACTTAGCCTTTCTAGGCCTCAGTTTTCTCATCTGTAAAATAGCAATAATACAGCACTTACTCTATAGGGTTGTTAATTAATGTATGTCAAGCACTTAGGGAAGTGCCTAGCATATAGTAAATGCTCCCAAATGTCTATTATCATAAAGAACACCATGTTCCTCTGGCCAGAAGCACATTGTGTGGGCTCCCACAGCCTTCCTGTGCCCATAGAAGGGAAGCACTTACTGTGGACCTTGGCTTTCTTGAAAGAATGCCTGGTGGGTCCTCCTCCAACAGAGGTGGTTCCTGGCCTCCTATTCTGGCACAGTTGACTGTGAGGACCACGTGCAACTTCCGCCTTTCCAAGAGCCTCAGTTTCCTCCCCTAGAAAAGAAAGGCATTGGTAACGTCCTATCCCACAAATGGTCATTTGGATTCCCTCGCTTGTGGTATCCTGGACAAAGCCCCTACTCCATGATTTCCTGGATGTACACCCTACCACAGACGGACGCATGAGCCCACGCATGCCACCGAATCAGCTAGAGAAGTTGAGGAAACAACCCTGGCCCTGAAGCACTCCCTCAGGAAGACATGGAGAATTATTTTGGCTTTAAATACCTCTAAAGAAGGTTTAGAAAAGGAACTTTCCAGCTTTTCCTTTGCCTTTACGTTTTCTGGTTGGGAACATAGAAATTTCCTATCTTGAGTCCAGAAGGAAGCGAACATTTTAAAAGAGAGTTTTGTTTCCAGAACACAGTCTCTTCTCTTTAGCAAAGCCCTTAATTGGAAACAGTTGTCATTGACCCCGTTGGCATGCCCCGGGGTAGGGAGGGCATGCACCCAGCCTGCAGTGACTTTGCTCCACCATTTCCAAGGAGACAGCCTGAAGAAGTGAGGCCTGGATGCTGGGGCCCTTGCTAGGCTGACCAGCCTGCTTGGTAAAGGGCCAGGGCAGAGGGTGGTTTCAGCCGAGCACACTTGGTTTTCTGCAGACAGTTCTCATTCAGGCTGTCCAGACGATCATCTGCACGACCCCTAGAAAGGTCCCCTCTGAAGGAGGAGAACAGGAGAGGAAGAGGGTGGCCATTGCACTTAGAGCGACTCTTCTGTGTTGGGTTAGCGGCTGGCTGGACTTCTGCACTTGGCTGCAGCCTCTAGCCGATGACACATTCATACCCAGCCAGAACGACAGCCTTGGCTGCAGGTGTGGATTTCTTAACACCCAGATGTGAGCTGTGAGTGACACATAGCAGTGACCAGTTCCTAATATTTGCTCAGATGACATATAAGTCTTTGTCCTTGAAGCAGATTCGAAGCCAAACCTTGACCTCTGTCACCCTGGCTTCCACAGATGCTTGCTTCATATGTCCTAAGGTAAGAAATAGCACAGCTCCATCCTTGAGCCTCACCACAAACAAATGCCAATGTGCAATCCCAGGAAGTTTCTGCATTGGGAAGAGGCTGCTGGAGCACTTGCAGTGAGTGACCAGATCACTCGGGCCCTGTCAGATGACTCATGTCACATTCCTCAAGGAGAAAATTACACTCTTTATCTGTGGCCGAGGGGAGTAGGCATTGAGGTTTTCACTGTGGAGGTAAAAAAAGAAATGTTTTGTAGATTTTACCTTTTTTAACCTCAAAAATATTTTTAAATTTAAGATGTTTTCTGAGGTAGAGTCTACGTGAGGTGTGACATGGTAATTGGGAATCTTGCCATCCAGCTAAGCTAAGGCCTATGGAACATAATTCACTCTTTCCTTCAGCAAATATTTGAACAGTATAAAACTAAAACAGCCGGTTAAGCAATGTGCAAAGTTCTCCCCCTGAAACGCAGCCTGGAGTCACAAGACTTGATCACTGGTCCACAGCAGTCAGAGTCCAGTTAAGACCTTCAGAGACTGTAAAGACAGGACCCATTATGGAATCTCACCCCAAGTTAAAGATAACACCGAATTGCATTTTTTTTAAGCATAAGGGAAGGAAATCAATGATCTGATTTTTCCTATGATGAATGTTTCAGCAGCAAATGATCTCCACCTCTCCCATCTTCCCACCCCCGATTATTCCCATCCCTCCAACTCCCTCCCCCAAAATGCTCATCCACCAGAGGAAAGTGGGGGTGGGGGAGGTGTTGCACTTGAGTGACAGATGTGAGGTTATGGCTAGAAAGTGAGAACTCAACCCAGGGGAGAGAGAGAGCGACTTCCTTTCACAGCAAAGTGGTCTAAAGTAGGCCAAGGCAGCTGGTTGGGAGAGGAATGAGAATTCTCAAGAGGAGATGAAACTGATGCCGTAATCTCAGAGTGGGGAAGACACGGCAGAATTTAATTTGGGAAGTTTCCGTGAAAGAACTGAAGCTGTTGGAGCCTATGAGAGAGTAATATCGGAATGAAATCGAAAGAGTTGACGTGAAGGCCATGCAGAAAATTATCTTGATTCTTCCAGGAAACTAAGGACAAAAGCAATAATTCTGATTCCACAGAGAAATGTGTGTTTTGGGGGAAGAGTGGGGGGAAAATCGTTCAAGGAGAAACATTGGCTTTTAAAGTCACTAGACTCAAAGATGGGGTTGGGCCCATGGAAGGGAACAGGAAACTAGAAAGGCTTGGAAATAACTTGGTGATATTTTTGGTCGATACAAACTGAACTTTCTTTTTTTCTTTTTTTGAGACTGAGTCTCTCTCTGTTGCCCAGACTGGAGTGCAGTGGCATGACTTCAGCTCACTGCAACCTCTATCTCCCAGACTCAAGCAATTCTCCTGTCTCAGCCTCCCAAGTAGCTGGTACTACAGGCATGCACCACCATGCTCAGCTAATTTTTTTGTAGTTTTAGTAGAGACAGGGTTTCAACATATTGGTCAGGATACTCTCAAACTCCTGACCTTGGGTGACCCACCCACCTCAGTCTCCCAAAGTGCTGGGATTATAGGTGTGAGCCACCACACCCAGCCTATACAAGCTGAACTTTCTAAACTCTAAATTCCATGGTCTTTGGTGGACTGTATCCTAGATTTGCCTTCCCTTAGCTATGTGCCAAGAGGTTGGATGCAGTAGGCATTGTGTGGGAGGGGCACTGTAGGAGCCACAAAGTGGAAAGACTGTGAATCCCAGGGTGCCCTCTTTGGAAAAGCCATTGGGAGAGGGTGACCTACCACACAAGGAACGATGTAAAGTGGCTGGAGGCTTCTGCTTGTGATTATCCTGAGGCCAGGTCTTCACATATTATGTCTATTTGTTTTATTTATTTCTCTCTAAGTTTCTTTAGCTGTTAAAAAAAAAAAAAAAAAAAAAAAAAAAACAGTTCTCAAAGCAAGGTCCCTGGACCAACAATGTCAACATCACTGGGGAATTTAGAACATGAAACAATGGTCTGCCTGGCCCAGACCTACGGAAGCAGAATCTTTAGGGGTAGGGCCAGCAATCTATATTTGAATAAGCCCTTCTTGCAATCTTGTTTGAGAACCACCTGTTTAAGCAAAACGGCAGACCCATTGCACTATCAGAGTCTTAAATATTTCACCCTTGTGCTATTTATGGGTCTATTTTTGGCTTTTGTATTTAAACTGCCTTTGCAGAAATAGACAAGATTTCTGTGCCGTAGAACTCAATGTTTCTGGAGTTATTACGCATATTACCAAATTCACAATTTTAACACTGGGGGTGAAGAGAAGGCACAGCAGGACCGGCATGTGATTTGATCAACTCAATCTGCCTTCTTTTTCTAGGGTGAGGGGAGTGCAAAACAGTACAAAGAGATGTGGGGATGGAGGCTTTGGCTGAATTTGGCTCCCCCTGAGCTGTTCGTCTGAGGCAACTGAGAAGTGTCCTTAAGACCTGCACCAGCTGGCTCTTGCCTTTGGATACAAGTGCCCAGAGGCCGGCATGTGATCTGCCAGCAGCAGCGAGGCTGCTCACATGCTTTCCATCTCCTTTTCCTTTCCAAATTCAATTATCTTGCATTTCTCAACCCTGAGTTTCCTCTTTAACCCCAGGAAGAATGGGATTTTAGAGCCTGGAGACTCAGTTATATAGTCATCCCTTAGCCTCCTCTCCCCTCCCAGCCACACATTCTGACTAGCACTCTCCCTGTCTGGGTTCCAGACCTGCCAAGACATTCCAGGACAGAGGCGATTCCTTCCTGCTGGCTGTCCAGCTCTGGTTGTCAAGCTAGGTATGTGAGGCCAAGCACAGGTATCTGTTAGAAAGGCCAAGAGATGCGTGATCCCTGCAGCCTCTGGCACGTGCAGAGGAGCAGGCAACTGGGGCTTGTGCAAAGCTTGGAGACGGCACAAGGAGCAGGAGAAGACTGTGTGTTATGTAAGTGAAACTGTGGGTTGCGCGCTGCTATTCACCTGTTGCTAATTAGGGCACTGCCTGTCAGGACTCAGGCTAGAAAACATCTTCCTCTGACCCACGCTCACCTCGCTGTCAGAGTGAAGACATAATAATCCAGCCTAGGCCTGGCGCGGTGGCTCACACCTGTAATCCTAGCACTTTGGGAGGCTGAGGTGGGTGGATCACCTGAGGTCAGGAGTTCAAGACCAGCCTGGGCAACATGGTGAAACCCCATCTTTTAAAAAATAAAAATAATCCAGTCTAGAAGGGTTCTGTCCAAAAGAAGAATTTATTGAACCATGTGGCATGTTAGGTACTGGGGATACGAGATGAATAAACCAGGGGCCCTGCTCACAAGGAACTCATGATCAAGAAGAGGGACACAAGTAAACAGTTGTGTACAATCCATGTGATAGAGAAAGCGAAACTATCTTCAGTGTATAAAAATCCTGCACTGCTTTGAAAGTTGAGTCAGGCCCACCAGAAGCCCTTCCACAAGTGTGTTCTAGGCAGGGAGAA